>NW_019386384.1:0-55974 GCF_000671375.1 Centruroides sculpturatus | reverse complement strand
TGAAATTAATTTTGTGATTAGTATGTGTCAAACCACTACTACTGATAGAAAATTTTTAATTTACAAGAACATTTCGAAATTGTCTTAATGAAGAGACAAGTTTAAAAAACACACTGTCAACTACTCGTTCATTTTTCAGTACATTTTCGAACCTTATTTTTTTCACGATTATTTAAAAAAATGTTAAAACATTTTTTACGCTTGTAAAAAGGCAATTTTTCCTGCAAGTAAACATCGTTTAATCAACTCTTACCTGCAATAATATCCAAAGTGCACAGTCTGATTAGCTCGTCAATAAGAAACTCTTCATTTTGCTTTTTGTTTTTCAACTTTTTAACTAATATGTTTGAGTGGTCGTTGAAAATTCCTTGAAAGTCTTCGAGAATTCGAAAGTGAAATGCCGGAGTTAACAATTTCCTACGATGTCTCCACTTATCGTTCGAACTGTTTCGATTGTAAATAAATAAATTACTTGTATTAATGTGAAATATTCGATGATTGTTTTACCTTGTGAGAAGACCTGTTCCCAGCCACGGATGAAGAATATTATAAATTCTATCTTTGTTGATCACGGTGTAATTCTTTAGCACTTCCTGTATTAAATAATCAATTGTTAAAATGAGAAAGCACTTATTATATGATTAAGCAAGTATACCTGAGCCACTTCGGGGTGAGATAATACAATATAATGATAGCCACCCCAAGAAATTTTCATTAGTTTCTCTTCGATGAATCCCAAACAGAAACAACTCAATACTTGAATTATAACTAAAATGTTTATTAAACAGGGCATTAACTTTTATTGATCGCTATTCGAAAACAAATTCGTAAATAACATTATATCGTAGCATATAATTTAATACCTTTTAATTATACTTACAGGTGCCACAAAGTTTCCGATAATCTTGCGCTTTTACTGGACAGAAAATCAAATTCCAAAAATAGGGCAAAGTGGTGGCTTTCGGTATTTCCTTCCTCGATTTGTTGTTGCTTTTTTTCTTCCACATATACAGACCTGAATAAATATTGCAAGACCTGAATAAATCTATTTAACTTTCAATCATAGCCATATTCTGTGTTGAATACGACCAATTTCACAGGCGTATTTTTCCGATGGGGAATTCGGTATAATTTAGCAAAGTCATATTTTTCGATTGAAACTAGAATAGGAAAATAAAAAGGAGAATGGCAGAAAAAGAATTTCATTTAGTAAAAATATAAGATCACGGTGTGGTGTTACTATGGAATAGTTGATAAAAACAGTTTTGTACAGGAAACCGTTTGCCGAGGTGATCGTTGTATGTCAAATAAAAACAGCATTACAAGAGAAAGTTATTATTTTATGTTTCTTAATTTTTTTTCAAATAAAAGTAGTTTAAAATGAAATATGTGCTACTTTTATTCTTCTTGATGTACCTACATAATGTATTATTTAAATTCAACTATAAGTAATCGTCATTTTCTTTTCGTAATTTTGCCGTAAAATCCAGATCTTCTGTAGAAACTTTATTAACATTGCTCACAGTCACAGCCAATTGACTGTGACTGTGAGCTAGTCTACCGGAAGTTTCTTTCGAATTGAAGAGACATTACTTAATCAACATATAAAACAGTTACCATTAGAAAATTCAAGGGAAAAAAATTAAAACAATATGTTATTTTTACGTATTATTTTAATCAAATATCAAAACAAAATTTAAAATTTGACATAATAGAAAATTATTATAACTGTTAAAAATATTTCTAACTTATTAGGAACTTGGCATCTGACAGAAAATGCTGTATCAATGTCGGGTGTAATTGTTCGTGACACTAATGTTTTTAATGTAGATATTAAATGCACCTATATTAATATTGAGTGATTGGACTCTTTTTATTCTTTGAATAAGATAATAATTGTTCATGTTATTATGTAGTACCAAACATTGCCAATATTCTTGCAGCAAACATACGCATTCTAATATGGCAATAGGTAAAAAAACGACGTCCATGATTTTTACATTTCTGGACTCACGACACATTAGAACGTAGAAAAATGCAGAAAATAATAACATAAATAAAAAGCATTGTTGAGTTTTTCTGTCTTTTAGTGTAGGCGTGTATGTAGGAACGATTTTTTTCACCCTCTTTGAAACTCTTGTGCTTTCTATCAAAAATTTATGAAATTTGGCAGGGACTTTTGTTTATTAGAGGGATATTAAATTTTAGTGGTTAAAGACGAAGAAGTGGGAAAATAATAGTATCGCCCTCGGGATTAAAACAATTATTTAACTCGTTAAGAGCATTTAAATTTTTTTATAAAACCCATCCGTACTTTCAAATTTAAACTTCTTACAATTTTATAATGCAGTAGTTACAAATGTAAAAACTTTTTCATAAAATATCATATCAGATGGCGCCACCAAATTTTGCCCGCAAAGTTATGCAACTCGATATTGAATTTTCCTCTTAGCGCAGTGTTGCTTCGGATTTGATTCAATTAACTTTGGATGCTTCTTTTTGCTTTTTCTTTGTTGAAACAAAATAGAACTAAATAGAAAAACATGTTCACATTCTCCAATACTTTGAACCGGTTTACAAATTCAAGTAATAATTTTTGAATATTTGAAAAATAAATTTTAGAAGCTCAACCTTATTATTATTATTGTGTTGGGTTTAGCGAGTTACTCGGTTCACACCGGTGGCTGTGTACTATGCCGGACCATGATCAAGGCATAGCAACCAAAAAGAAAAAAAAAACAAAAATTAAATAAGTGTGTAAGTGTCTGTGTTCAGGAATTTCCTAACAATGTGGCATGTAAATTTAATAATCACCCTAAAAGTCACGTTATTTTAATTTAAATTGTTCTCCTGACAGCAATTAAAGACATGAGGAGCACGACTTTTTGGCATATTGGAAAAATATGATGTACGAGTACAAGACACTATTAATTTGAAATAGAAAATATATATTTTAAGTTCAATATACAGTAGAGCCTTGATTATCCGACCCCGATTAACCGACACCTCGGTTAACCGACCGCCCTAGTCGGCAAATTTCAAATGTCCGCTAGTGATGTGGCGCTACAATATTTGGCTACGTCTTGGCTACTTTAATATTATTTTTACGTGTTTTAGTTGGCAACACTCATTCGACTATGAAAGGGAACCCGTATTTAAACGAGGCTTAATTTTCTAATTTTTAACGATACAATAGCGACGATTATTATTTTAAAAAAAATTTGTTAGGCTTAACATCGATGAAAATTCAACGCGAAGTAGGTTAATAGCGATATACTAATATACTAATTACATGTGATATAATAATATACTACACTAATAATGGACTTTTTCATACTTTTCGGTTATCCGACTTTTCAATTATCCGACCAACCCCAGTCCTCAATTGGGTCGGATAATCGAGGCTTTACTGTATTAAGAAATGATTAAGAATTGCATCCCGGCATTGTGACGATGTTACAATACAATAATTATTTAATAATAATTAATAATAAAAGAAACTAATCCCGCATGCTTATACTGTATACAACTATAATAATATAAAAAGTTCAAGAATATTTAAAAACTGATTCAAAAATTGTTACATAAAATTTAAAAAAAAACGAAAGTTATGTTTGATAAATTGAAGGTAAAAATCAATTTTATTTAATCAGTTCAAAATTTTGTAAAATTAATCAGTAATTTAATGCAATATTTTAACGCTAAAAGTGACACATTTGTCACCTTTTGTGAAAAAAAGTAGAACTTTCTTTTTAAAGAGATGTTATGACACCTCTCTGACAAACATCTGTCATCTGAGCCAGGAGAAATGTCATGTTAGACAATAGAATATCCCGTTAGATGTTATAAATTTAGAAACTCGATTGGAAAGAATCTGAGATAAAAAGAGGTCAAGTTCACAAAATCGGGGAGACGGCCATAGAAATTGTTTCGGCATAATACAACTCTTACTCCAGGCCATTCCCGTCTCCATATCCAAAGGCAGAATCAACCAGATCAGACGTATCGTTTTAAACTCATTCGTAAACTCTCTTATATCTAGAGGAGTAGTTAGTGTATTTAGAATATATATATATAGTAGAGCGTCGTTTATCCGAATCAATTGGGGACTGAGGTTGTTCGGATAACTTATTTTTCGGATAACCAATTTTGTACGAAAAAATTTATTAATTTATCCCGTGTTGAAATTTTTCTCCATTGCGTGTCGCTTCGCGTTGAATTTTCGTCGATGTTAAGCCTAACGAAGACTATTGTATCGTTAAAAATTATTTTTTTTATTTTGTACAAACAAAATAAATATATTGAAAAATATAAAAACAATAAAAAATTATACTTCAGATGTTAATTTAGTATCAAAAACGTAAAATATTTGAGTAGCCGAAGACATAGCCAAAGATTACAGCGCCACAGCACTGGCGAAAATTTAAATTTTTCGACTGGAATTCCTTCGAATAACCGACGTTTCGGATAACCGACCTTCGGATAAACGACGCTCTACTGTATATATATATATATTCTATTCTAAGTACAAAGAAAATAAGCTAACAACTAAATACACTAACTACTACTACTAACTACTTATATATATATATATATAAGTATATATATTCTGTTTTTTGTAAATACTCCTGTTTACTCATTCAATTTATACCGGCCCTGATCGAACTTACTCGCGACTTACCCCCAACTCGCATTTAAGACCCTCCTATATTTTAACGCTATCTCTAACGAGTTCGGGTTAACGGGTTCTAACAACCTCCCACGTATTCTCACATTAGGTAAGGTTCCGAAGACGTTAAATCAACTAATTATTGATATACAGGATTCGTTTTCTTTCGCCTTTTACATTTTGTTTTTCATATTTTAATATTGCCGACTATTATAGAAAATATTGCTGTTAATTGAATATATTTTAATTAAAAAAAATACTTTTAAGCATTCACTTATTTCCAGATAGAGAAAAAGTCTTTGATATATTATCGAAAACGAATGTTTTTACTGTTGTTTTCTTCTCTTTTCAATTTCTGTACTAATGAATATATCAGTAGAAGAATAATAAAAAAGAAAATTTACAAAATTTTGGAATAAATTCAACAGAAACATGATTAATATTCTTATTGCTCTGAAGAGTTTCCGTACATACGTACGCTGTTTTATTCCAATCTTCGATGGTCCATAAAACAAAGATAAGTGTAATTAACAAAATGAATTTATAACTGGAAATTAGCTGCGAACACGGTTACTTTTTGACATAATCACTGTGAAAGATCGAGGCATCTCTTACATCTTTGGACGCGCTTTGCAATCCCTCTTTATAGAATGTTGCCGCCAGGATTTGAGATGGGCTATAACGTGGTTTTGAAAATTGTAATTAAATTCAATTCTCTGCCCTCCTAGCACGTTTTCAGTTCAGAAAAAAAAATTACCGCTCCTTTTATAAAAACGTGAGGATTTTTATGGATGGATGTTATCGCGTGTTATCTGTCCTACGCATTTAGTCAAAAACTTTTAAAATTTTGCACGGAGATTTAGGTAGATTGATGCTATTATATTTTAGTTGTTAAGGGCCGACGGAGTGGGGAGATAGAAGTGGTTGTGTGTATCTCTAGCAGGGTCGAACTTAATGAAAATTTTACTGGTTATTAATATTTTAAATTTTTTATAACATCTATCCTGACTTTTAAAATTTAACTTTTTGCAATTTTATAATAGCTAAAAACATAAATTTTTTAAATGAAATAAGATTACAGGTGGCTCCTCCAAATGTTGCCAGGAACCAACATTTGGAGTAGCCAACAGGTGGCTCCTCCAAATGTTTCATAAAAAACTAAGAAAAATTTACTTAACCGAAGACTGTTGTAAAGTTCTTCTTTGTTAAATTAACGATATTTTCAAACATTTACTTACCTCCAGATGCAGAGGAAGACATATTATTTTCCTGTTGTTTTCTTCTGTTTCTCCATTTCTTTCCTAATGAATATATCACTATGAAAGATATAATAAGAAAACTTAAAAGAATTTGGAAAGTCGACAGAAACATGGTTAATACTCTTCTGGCTCTGCACTTTCTAGTGTATGTAATAATTGTCCACGTATATATTGATATATCTGTAAAACTATAAGCATGGAAAAATGCCAATTACAATCAGAGTTTCTATGACACGTGCCAATCTTTGACGTGTAAACTCGTCATGCAGCAAACCGAAAATGCAGTAATGATTTTTTTCTCGCGTGTCTATAATTTAACCTAGGATTTGAAGTATTTACAAAATATTTCGAATAAAAGGTAATTATAATCTAAGGATATAATTATATAATTAGTTATATAATTAATAATTAATATATTAACTTATATAATTAAAAAATATAATGCGGTTAGGTTTATTGTAATTTGACATGGAAACGATACTTACTATATACCCGGGACACACAGAGCATGTGATTTGGGAGTATGATGTTCGATCAACGGTCAAACCCGGTACGCATTTCCAGTGCTATGATGAGAACCAGTACGTGCCACGGCACGTACTGGTTTTCATCATAGCACTGGAACTGATTGTGGGGGAACTCAATTGTGGGGGAACTGATGCAAACTATACCCGACACGGTGTTTCGGCAACACGTTTCATGACTGCACGTGGCACCGCGAACTCTCACTAGTGCGAATGAAGTGATGTTTGTTGAAAAACTTAGACAAATAACATTGTTTTGTCTCTTGCTAAGTTCACAGTAATAACAAAATACATAATGTATTTTTCAGCATCATTCATATAAAAAAACAATGATATCATGCGTGCTGAAGCAAAAATGACATATGGAATAAATGTTTCGAGTACTGCATCCAATTACGCAGATAACAAACCACAATTGGTGCAAATCGTTTTATCCCACCCATCCATATCCTACATTTTACAGATTCGCGGTCAGAATACTGTCAACTTGATATAATCGACACAGTTTTTAGCTTATACATAATAGTGCGACTATACAGACGCGAGCGAGCGAATTTTCCGAGCAAGTTAGAATATGTGGCGAGAAGAGGCGAGACGCGATAAGTATCAAAACTTGTCAGATATGTGCGAGAACCAGAAATTCGATCTCGCTAGCGTTATTTGTCGCTTCTCGTTTGTGCATGGTTTTCCTTTGCGAAAACTAAATCGCTCGCTCTAAATTCGCGTCTGCATAGTCGTACCCTAAGACGAGTTTAGCTGACGAGCCACAGATTAGTTAAGGGTAAAAAGAATAATAGCTTTTCAATATAATAAGAAAAGATCGTAACGTTTCTCTCCGAAATACCCGAACAACTTTCGGCTACTCTCTCCTACCGCTACGCTTAAATTGGAAAAATCACCATCGATATTCTAGATGAGTATTTCCTAAACTATGGATGGCGACTCTAAATGGGGTGGCGAAGCGAAATGCTGTGGTAACAGAAATTTAATTCAAACTGTTGAATTTAAACCAAAATTAATCGATTTTTTATTATTGCTAATTAAAACTATTACATCTTTCGTACAACTGAGTTATAAATGCATAATACTAAAGAAATCGCCTAGCAAATTGTATTCAGATATTAAAAAGTACACCAGAGCTCATAATAATTACGGGGACGCATTTATTTAGCAAAGGAAAATACGTAACTCGATGCTCTACGCAAGCGCACTAATAATAAAATCACATGTAATCACGTGTAAAATCAAATGTGTCTAACTTACTATCAGATCTCAAAAAGAAGTTTCTAAAGAACATACATAGTGTTGTCGAAAGTGTGCGGATGCAGATTATCATGAAACAACACAACGTTGTTTCAGGTGTTGTTACATCGTATTCCTTCTTTCGATTAAATTTTTGTATAAAATATATAATTAATTAAATATGAGTAGTTTTAGATTAGTACAGAAACTGTCATTCCTGCATGAGTCTAGCCCAAAAACTACGTAGAGTTTGATTATGATTATTATAAAAGTTATTTGTCATATTCAAAGAATTTAATAAATAAAATTAAAGTAATTGTACAAAAGTTGAACAACTCTAATACAATTGAAATAATATTTTAAATTAAATATGATCAACATAAGTAATCGATAATTATGAATGTAATTCATTATAGTTCGATTATTTTCTAAATTTCTTTTATTAAAATTTGCTTCGTATGTGATAGAGATGGAATATTTACAGAAATTATTCTATTGTTTATGAGAAAATGAGGAGAGTTACGAATCTGACTTTTGATTTTTAAAAGTAAGCTTGAAATCAAGGTTTTGAATTTACTAGACATTTGTTAGACAAGTAAACATTTCTTAGAAAGATCAAGGAAATATGAAAAAACGAACAGTAATTACATTTTGTGTATTTATAGTTTTGATTTTGTAAAGATACCAGCAACTTTATTCTTTCTAACTGCTATAACTTTACTTGCTTTAACTTCTGCTTTATTTAATACGAACAATTGTTTATAGAAAAGGAAATTTCCACTCAGTAATAATTATTTTTCTGTTAATTTAGAAAATAAATGTAACTTAATATTACTAAAATAAACAAAATATATTTCGAACTTTATTATTGTTGTCTTACATTTGCCGTAAATTTATTGAAAAAACATGTAAAATGAATTAATTTAATTAAAATAGGAGCGAAGGCAATAAAAAGATTATTTTTTTTAAATGAGTTATTTGAAATGATGTGAATGCATTTCAATGCGTGTGATTATGAACAAATGTTAATTTCAATTGTCCCTACTTACAGAACCTATTACTATATTGTTAAACAATACGTTTCATTTAACTTTAATTTGAAATATATCGAGAAATACGTATGATACAAAAAAAAATGCTTAAAAGTGAACTGCCTCCTCAGTATATTGCAGCAGGCAGTTCAACGCCGTAGAATTTAGCCCAGTTCTCTCCACGTAAGGTGAAAGGCGAATTTGTAAATTCAAAAGAAAGTTTAAATTTTTATAACAGATTTTCAGTCTAAATCCAAGATTATGCAGAATTTATCTGAAACATTTTTTCAAATCGTTTTTTATAGTTTACTTATAGATTTTTATGTTTTATTACATAATGATTATTACCGAGTGAAAACTTTTTTTCTGTTAATAGTTGTTCGTATTAAATGAAGTAGACGTTAAAGCAAGTAAAGTTACAGCAGCCGGCAAAAATTAAGTTGCTGGCATCTTTACAAAATCAAAAGAATAAGCACAAAAAAGTTAATTACTTTTCGTTTTCTCATATTTCCTTGATCCTTCTGATAAGTTTTTAATCTTCAAACCAATCTCTACTAAATTCAAAACCTTGATTTCAGCTTCACTTTAAAAGAAACGAAAGAAAGATTCGTAACTTTCCTCATGTTTTTCACAAACAATACAGTAATTTCTGTAAATATTCCATTTCTGTCACGTACGAAGCAAATTTTAATAAAATAAATTTAGAAAATAATCGAACTATAATGAATTACATTTTTAATTAATAATTACTTATGTTGATCATATTTAATTTAAAATATTATGTACAAAGTTTTTTGGGCTAGACTCATGAAGCAATGACAGTTTTTGTAACAATCTAAAACTACTCATACCTAATAAATTATATATTTTATATATGACAAATAACTTTTATAATAATCATAATCAAACTCTACGTAGTTTTTGGGCTAGACTCACGCAGGAATGACAGTTTCTGTACCAATCCAAAACTACTCATATCTAATAAATTATATATTTTATACTAAAATTTAATCGAAAGAAAGAATATGATGTAACAACACATGAAACAACGTTGTGTTGTTTCCTGATAATTTGCATCTTCCTACCTTCGCGGATACTCTTTGAGAACTCCTCTTTCAGATGTTAAAGTAATATCTCTATAGCTCTCTTCATGCTCAATCAGACCATCACGTGTTTTTGCCATCACTGAAACACTACTAAGAGGAAGATTCACGACATTCTTTTCTCGAGATTTTCACAGTCTTAAGTGCAATAAAACACGCTGTATATACATGTAGGTTATATTTATTTATTTATTTATCTATAACCATCTTAATTATGTATGTAGAAAAAATACAAATTAGGTATAACTTGTACAGTAAATTGTGAAAACTCGTGTGTGAATCTATATATATAAAACTCAAAGGTGACTGATATAGTGATCTATCAACGAACAGCCCAAACCACTGGACGGATCGGGCTGAAATTTGGCATGCAGGTAGATGTTATGACATAGGCATCCGTTAAGAAAGGATTTTGATCAATTCTACCCCCAAGGGGATAAAATAGGGGATGAAAGTTTGTATGAAACTTTGTCAATTTTAAACCGATCGGGCTGAGACTTTGCATGCATAAAGCTACTATGACGTAGGCATCCCCTAAGAAAGGATTTTGATAAATTCCACCCCTAAGGGAATAAAATAGGGGATGAAAGTTTGTATAAATCTTCTTAGATTTTCGACTGATTGAACTGAAATTAAAGATTGGAGCTACTATGATGAAGACGTCCGCTTAAATAGGATTTTGATAAATTCAACCCCCATGGGGGATGTAAATGTATTAGTTTGAACCTATCAGTACCTAATGGAAGGAATAAATTAAGACGAACAACATAATTTTTAGTTCTAAATGTTGACAATAGATGGCGTTAGTAGTATTTTAAAACGCGCCATCGTTGTGTTTTCACTGAGTTACATATACCCGATGATGAGTGGCCGCCGTATCTAATAGTACATACTATACCTAAATATTTCTAGCGGATTATATTTGACGGGGGTTAATTAGGTATAGTTTTTGCGGGGATTATATTGTACCCTTTGTACATAGTTGTACAAAGAAGTTTTGTAGGCCCTAATTTTTTTACACACGCTAAACGAAAGTAAAGCCGCAAAAACTATACCTAATTAAGAATAATACTTCTTAACGCGAGCGAAGCCGCGGGCAAAAGCTAGTGTAATTATATAAAAATGTACACATGAATTTTTTTTACATGAGAACGTCAAAAATAACTTTGATATGCTCATAAAATTCTTAACTGTCATATGGGCGGCTATAATTTTCAGATCTCGTATCTTCAAGAATTTATATAGAATGTGACGTCAACACACTTTAACAAAGGTGTCCTTTTCAAACACGAGCAACGTGTTGTTAAATAGTAATGTTATTGCTGACGTAACAAGAGCTTATTACTTTCAGCGAGCAAGCAGAAAATGGCGACTTTCAACTCAGAGAACCAAAAACATTTCGCACGACTTTTTCGAACGTTACCACAACATTTTTGAGACCATAAGATTTGTATTCTGAATTATTATGTGCTTAGCATATTATCAAATAATAGTGCAACATATTGGGTCTTTCTTCAAAATTATATAAAATCTATATCTATATCTACTGATATGTATATCTATCTANTTTGTATTCTGAATTATTATGTGCTTAGCATATTATCAAATAATAGTGCAACATATTGGGTCTTTCTTCAAAATTATATAAAATCTATATCTATATCTACGTGTATGTATATCTATCTATATATATATATATATATAAATTGACGTGTGTGTCCCTATATTTCACTTTTCCGCAAAAACTACACATCGACATCAATACCATTTGTATGTAGTAGTAGAGCCATTTCTCCATTCGTGCACTATGGTGGTTGCGTCTCGATAGCTATAACGGTGCGGAAGATATGGGCTTGAAAGTGGTTGAAAGTGAAAGATTTTCTATTTCGATTTTAATGATTTCGAAGTCGAATTTGTATTCGAATTGATTCGGTTATAAAACGATTGTAAACGTTCCAGAAAATTCATCAAATTGAAAATAATTCGTTTGACTGGACGTAGAAATTTTCTAATTAGTCTGTAAACGGGGGACCTAATTCTTGCATTCTGTAAAAACGGCTAAGATCGGCTATTATGTAATTATTTTAATCTTCACTATCGTTACTTTTTGCCCACAAATAAAAACCCAGCGAAGCGCGTCTTCGCAGCTAGTCCATAATAAAGTTCCAAACGTTTTGTATTGCAGACATCTTGTATAATATTACACCATGACAACGCACAAACACACACGCCTCGTATGACCATGCAAAAAAAATTTTGGATTTATATATGGAGCGTATTTTTCATCCTCCTATTCGAATAACCTTGCGCAGAGTGATTATATCTTTGAAACACTCAAAAGCATTGTCGGTGGCATACAATTCAGTACAGTTGATGTGAAAGCGGTGGTGTATTATTCCTTATGCAAATAATTAAAGAATGTTTCCTGCGCAATCCAAGTACTACAGGCATTGATTAACTCGGTTAATTAATTAAAACTTCTGCCGCGTATAAGAAGAGATTGTCTCAATTAATTTTGCGCGTTAATGAAATCCCGCATTAAGCAATGGATACCTGTAATATAATTTTATTCTATAATAAAGTATAATACAGTGGCGTGCCGTGACATTTAATGATAGGGAAGATGAGTTTCTGTAAGAAGCCGACTACCAGGGGTAATCAGCTAATTGCGCGGCAATGATGGTCTAGGGAAGCGGTT
Organism: Centruroides sculpturatus; assembly: GCF_000671375.1. Lineage (NCBI taxonomy): Eukaryota > Metazoa > Arthropoda > Arachnida > Scorpiones > Buthidae > Centruroides > Centruroides sculpturatus. The sequence goes on along the minus strand of NW_019386384.1, from coordinate 43,448 downwards.
GGCAACCTAAATGCATTTGCCTGCCACAAAACACGTAATTCAAAATACTGTACACTACGGTGTTATTCAAAATAAAATTGAAAAATTTATTGCACATTAACACATTTCTATTTAACTATAAAATACACAATATATAAAAATATTATTAAAAAATTAAAGTATTTAAACATTAGTGACTCCCTTGTGCTTCAATTTTAGAAACTAACACATTTCTATTTAACTATAAAATACACAATATATAAAAATATTATTAAAAAATTACAGTATTTAAACATTAGTGACTCCCTTGTGCTTCAATTTTAGAAACTAACACACCAAAATTTGGTTAATAGTTTGAAGTTTTTAATTTTATGCACAATTGGCGTGTCACAAAAAATTCTTTCGCCTGCCACTAGGTGACACTCGTGGCATAGGTTGCCGACAAGTTGTTTATACGAAGGTGAAGACACGCTCCCGACAGCAACCATTTAGGGACTCATCGATAGACTACACTCCACACGTAGTTCCTGCGAGAGTCGGCTATTATTAGGTCTATAATAATTGAAAACTTTAAACAATGGATTATTGTGTGTCACCAAATTGTAAAAGTAAATCTACAGACGTTCGATTGTTTAGATTGCAAAATGTAGCGTAGACATCAACGGATGGTTCATGATGCAGTTTAAACAGTTTATATATGTAAAGTTTGTAACAAGTGGTTCAAACGAAAGGATAGTCTTCGTGTCTACGAACGAATTATACACGGAAGTTCATAAATAATATTGGCAATCCAGATATAAAATAAATGTAATTTTTTTGATTTTTCTATGTGATGATAAAATAATTATTAAACATAGAACTGTTTTATTATGACCATATTGTATTTAAAAATAAAATCATGAAAATGGTATTGACTTATACTTTCAATATTCATTAATAAAATGTTGCAAAAAATTTAGTTTACTAGTACAGGCATACCTCGACTTACGTCGGTTTCGAGTTACGTCGTTCCCGATTATACGTCGCTTGTTAAAAAAGTATATGGAAAAATAAAAATCAAGTTTAAGTCATTTTATTCGACTTTACGTCTGTCCGCCACAAATATTGAAGTCGTAATATCACTAGATAAACGTTTAAAGCACATAAAATCATATTAAAATATATACAAGTATGTACTGTATTTACAGTACACGCATTCGTAAATTTAGATTACTTTTTTTGTACTATATTAAAAACTAAAATTTATTTGTTTGTAAGCTTAAAATAGATTTTTATTAACCATATATTATTTAAAATGCTTTCCTAGTGATAAGTAGATTCGGAGACAGGTAAATTCGACTTACGTCGTTTTTCGATTTACTTCGTTTTCCTGGAACCAATTACCGACGTAAGGCGAGGTATACCTGTAATTTATACCAGAGTCGGTAGATTAACTGATCTTTCCACTAATACTTCAAACTTAGCTAGAGACAATATTTGCCGCTAGTTGGCGCCAATGTTAGCAGGAGAGCGTTGTTCTTGCTACGTATATACAGTACTGAATTTGACCAATAATAATTGTTTTTCTTTTAGCTACATAAAAATGCCAACGTGCTTTGTGCCAGGATGCCAGTCAGGATATAAGTCATCGAACGAGAAGAGACATTTATTCCGTGTTCTTAGCGATAAGATTGAGGAGTGGATGCGATGCGAACAAATAAATGTTACGTTTGTGACGTACGTTTTGCGAGTACCAGTAGATTTATTTTAAAAACCTTCTCCCATGTTATATATGGAGAGAAAGTAGAAATTCCACAAGATCGCTGGGCATTAACGTCGGATGCATATCCATCAAACTTCCCTAATTGTCCTAAGTACATTAGTAAGTCTGTACTTCAAAAATGATCAACGCTATGTCTCACGAGAAATGAAGAACCATCTAAGAAGAGATCCCAAAAAGATAATACCAGTGGTACATATTTATGTGTTTTTTATGTAATCTTAATTCTCAGTGAGTCGTGTAATTTTTTGCGCTTGCCTGAGTCGCAGTGTGTCTCTAGGGCTTTGTGTTTTAATATAAAATCGAATTTTATCTATATTTAAGGAACATTTTATATTTAAAAAATGTTAGCTAAAGATTGAGCTTGGTTTGTGAGATCCACTGCGATTCACTGAGGGCTATCTCTCTGTGGCCCATCTTTCCTTATAAATACTTTAAGATTAATTGTCTGATATTTTTTTTTATCAATCATTAGATTTGCATGATACACACTCCCGAGTAACAACTGTAGAAAAGAAAATAGAATAACCCTCCACATCTGAAGCAGCAACTACACGGCATTCTGAGCTGTTATATGTCAATAAAATCTCTGCTTTGCAGTAGGAATTGTTAAAAGTCAAAGAGGATTTATATCGGTGCAGAAAGCAAAAGATGATCTATAGGAAGAAACTGAAAACTCTTCAAACAGAAAATCTCAAGCTTCATCAAGAAAATACTGAACTTAAAATGAAACAATTGTCGGCTGATAAACTTGATTCCTTACCACCGAGACAGGAACTTGTAATAGAGCACATGCTGAAAGCGTGTCATATAAGAAGCAAAAAGGGTATGAGATATGACATTAATTGGTTACTTGACTGTTTGCTTTTAAAAATTAGGTCACTATCTGTGTATAAATTTTTGAGAAATAATGATTACTTGCCTTTACTCTGTAAGTCTACACTGCATCAATATATCACAGGCATTAATGCCAAATTTTAATTGTTTTAATTAACAAAATAGGTTATTGAGAAATCTCTACAATGGTTAAATACATGGGAAGCATTTAGATTACAGATTAGAAGCACTGATCAAAAGGGATTTTTGAGCAACCAGACAGCAGAACATCTACGCTGGACGCTGACTAGTATCTTAGCACTCATCAAACAATTGCTTCCAAACTCATATTATATTCTGACAGCTCACTTTGATCAGGACCCATTAGAGGTAAAACTGACTTAGCATAATCTATATCTATATACATAAAAATGGACGTGTGTGTCCCAACATTTCACTTTTCAGCGAAAACTACACATCGCACATAAATGGTGTTTGTATGTGGTAGTAGCCCCAAGTCTCCACTCGTGCATTATGGTAGGTGCGTCTCGATAGCTATAAAGGTGCGGCAGATATGGGCTTGAAAGTGGTTGAAAGTGGAAGATTTTCTATTTTGATTTTAAAAATTTTCGAATTTAAATTCGAATTGGTTCGATTGTAGAACGATTGTAAACGTTCCAGAAAATTGATCAAATTGAAAATAGATCGTTTGACTGGACGTAAAAATTTACTAATTAGTCTGGAAACGGGGGACCTAATTCTTGTATTCTGTGAAAACGGGTAACATTGGCTATAATGTAATTATCTTAATCTTCACTATCGTTACTTTTTGCCCACAAATAAAAACCCAGCGAAGCGAGTTTTTGCAGCTAGTGATTATATAATCTTGTATTAAACTTTTAACTTATGTTTTCTTTTCAATTATCGTTTCTTTGGAATGATAAGACAAGGAAGTGGAAGCAATTCTGATCTCACAACAGTACAGTTCTTATACCTGTACAGACTGATGACTGTGTACAGTTTGGTTCGTCCTCCCAGACGAGCATCAGTTCAAACTGATCCTGGATCTATCCTTATTACAATAGAGCATCGATTATCCGACTCAATTGGGGATTCAGGTTGGTCGGATAACTTAAAAAATCGGATAACCGAAAAGAATGAAAAAATACATTATTAGTATAGTGTATTAGTATATCCCATGTAATTATTATATTAGTAAATCGCTATTAATTAGTATATTAGTATATCGGTAATCTACTTCGCGTTGAATTTTCATCGATGTTAAGCCTAATAAAATTTTTTTTTAAATAATAATCGTCGCTATTGTATCGTTAAATATTATTTTTAAATTATTTTATTGCTCAAAAAACAAACAGCCACTCATTATTAGAAAATTAAGTCTCGTTCAAATACTGGCCTCCCTTCATGGTCGAGCCAGTGTTGCCAGGTAAAACGTGCAGAAATTTAACAAAAATAATATTAAAGTAGTTAAGACATAGCCAAATATTGTAGCTGTAAAGCTAAGACTCCACTACCGTAAAAAGGGCGTAAAAACCCCTCGCCGTAAAAGCTTTTAATCACGTGACCCCGATATCTTACGCTTGAGCAGGCCGTAAAACCANTTTATACTTAAGGAGAAAATGGGTTACAATATAAAAATATATTATGAAATTTATACTTTAAACATAGAGGAAAGAGGATTTAAAAGTATTTTTATAATAATATGTTAATTTGAATTGGCTCTAAAACATGCACATATCGCCCATCACTCTCTCTTTAATGAGAGAAAAGTCGTAACATAGTAGGCGTATCGGAAGATGCTCCTGGAGGCAAGATTAAGCTTAGTTAAAGTTTTTTATTTACATTAAAAAGATCCTATTGGAATCTTGTTTATTTTGTTTTGGTTTACTTGTAAAAGAAATTTATTTTCCAGTAATGGTTTGAAGTTATTAGTTGGAAGTCTGTAAAGGAGTTACTATATAAAAATAGAAGAGGATCGTACCTTTTGTATCAGGGTTTAATAATTAAGTTGAAAGATTTTAATTTCCCGAAAAGATGTGAGTTATAAAATAAATAAATTTACGTAATAAAGTAAATATAAATTATTTTATTGAAGTGAAAAGCTAAACGCCCATTTTGATTGCTGGTTTCTTGAGAGAATCATAAATTATTGAACAATTTTTAATTAATAGAAGATAAGTTCTATTATTATTAGTTTTATGTTAATAATTATATTAAAGGAATAAGATTACCCTAAATTTTATCGTTAAGTTAAAATTAGAAGACGAAACTAATTGATAATCAAGATTTCTATTAAATATACTAATAGTAAAAATACTGTTAAAATAAGTAGAGGTAATTGAAATAAATAAAATATTTAATAAAAGTTAAGTAACTCGTCTAAAACTTTTGGTCTGTTTATCAAAAACATATTTTTTAGTAGTAATTAAAAATGAATCCTGCTCAATGTATTATAAATAGCCGCAGTATTTTGACTGTGCAAAGGTAGCATAATAATTAGTCTTGTAATTTAAGACTGGAATGAAGGGANATTATAATAATGGATACCAAAGGAAATCCTTCAATTTAGAGGAGTATATAATAAAAAAGCTAAGCTTATAAGTGCTGTATATTATCTTAATAATACGATAATAAAAGTTAGTATATGAAAGTAAAGATATTATTTTTACTACATTTGTAATTATAGTACAGAAAAAACTCTTAGAATATAATCATTGTCTTTATATCGATATATCATGTATACAACCGTCTTTCGTTTCTACCAATTCACGTGCGAAGAAGTATTTACTTTCGGCACTTGGGGCAGCACCGTTGCAGTAAAAACTTCGCGCTAGCTGGACCTCCACCGTAATCCCAGCGCAAACGCAAATAGGTCACATGATTAAAAGCTTTTACGGCGAGGGGTTTTTACGCCGTTTTTACGGTAGTGGAGTCTTAGCCTTACGGACACTTTGTACATGTGCTTGGTCGAGTGGCCAGTGGCGCGGAGCTATTGTTCGTAGGATTATGACTAAACGCCCCTAAGGCAGAAGACGCCTAGCCGCGGCAACGGAAGTCGTTGCGAGAGTAATCCTGCGCGGTACGAGAGGAACAGCAGGGTCAGACACTTTGTGATTTGGTTACTTGTCGTTAGCACATCGGCGAGTGCGAGAAGCAAGAAGAGAAACGAACGTATACTCCAGAATAGATTTGAACCTTCGGGTACGGTCTCACCACTTTGAACTTGTACCTGGCTAAGATTCCCGTTAGCCGTAACAAATTGGAGCTACCAGTGAGGACAGAGGTTCATCACATCTGAATAAAAAGAAAAGAGCAAAAAAAGAAACGACAACAAGGTTCAACTTGAAAGGAAGAGAAAACGGTAAGTTCATTGTTCCTTCGTCTCATATATGAGGTCCAGCGATAATTGGGTTTTGCGACCAGAGATTATTATATACAGTATAATCATAAAATAAGTTATATTTTGGGTAACTCAATATTAAACTGCGACAGGAATTATTGTATCTAACTAAAATGCCGAAAAAGTTAGCCATGAAAGACAAAATTGATATTTTAGAGGATAGAATTGCTTCTAAAGATAATGAAATTATGCAATTAAAATCCATTATTTGTGAATTACAAGAGAAAATTAAAAATCTTGAGAAAAAAGAAAAAAATAGACTCAGGAACATCGAAAACTCGAGAATGGACCGAGAACCTTCCCCTACTGTTTTAGAGGATGATAGAAAGTCGGACGTTTCGTCTGTTTCTCCTATTAATCTGATGATGAATTTAATAAACCAAATTAGAGAAGAATTCGAAACTAGATTTAATAAACTTGAAAATACGTTTGCAAATGCGAAATGTGCTGACTCACATCCTTCGATCAGTCCTACACTTCCGAAAGGTCTTACTATTCCACAAAAGTTAATATCTTGACCCGTTTTTGATCCACAAAATATAAATATTTGGGTAGAAAAGCTGCAAGGAATAAAGGAATGTTTCGAATTAGACGATACAACATTTATTTCCACACTAAAGCTACAATCAGATATAGATTTGGTTAAAAGAATTAGGCTAGAAGAGGCAAAAGGCTATGAATTGACCTGGACTAGATTGAAAGCACAAATTAACAAATGGTATGAAACAGATTCCACTGTAAAGAAGACAATTAAAATGTATGATAGAATTCAAGGAAAATTAGAATCGCCATTTTCTCATGTTTTAGATAAATTAGAATTAATTAATTCTTTAAATCATGAATATTCGGAGATAGAAAAAATCGAACTATAAAACAATGGTCTGCAAAACGAAGAAAGAATGTCTATTGCAAATAAAACATTCCACACCTTAGATGATTATACCATTGTCATTATGGAATTAGACTCGATAACAAAGAGAGTGCGCGAAAAATACTACAAAAGTTTCAGCGTAGGTGAATGTTCAAACAGGCCTAATGGAATTTTAAGGTCGCCTAAGCCTTACAGCAAATTTTTACAAACAACAATCGAGTCGTCAAAATCGTGAACTAATAGACTAATCAAATCGTGACAAAAAAATCCGTATACAGTCGACCCCCGTATAACACGGTAGATACGTTTTGTTCTTTATGAATCGATTTTGCACGAGTCCTTGCCAATCACAGCCTGACACGTGTGAAGTTTACGGACTATGGCTGTTTGAAAGGTTTTCTTCCATAAAACTAATCGATTCTAGACTAATCCGACTCAACATTTCCAAAATACCTATATTTTTTGGGGGATAATTCGTATAATCTACGCTATAAAGAAAAAATTGTAGGATTACTTACCGAGTGTGCACCGTTTGACGTCGCCGTTGCTCAAGCTCGTTTGACGTCGCCGTTGCTCAAGCTCGTTTTCGTCGCGGAGCAGCGCACCAAACCGCAGCTGTGATTTTTGATAAGTTATTTTTCTGCGAAAACTTCGTTGAACTTTGGAGACATCATTAATATAAATAATTTTTATGGCCGTTAGTAGTAGTGTTTTGACACATACTGATCACAAAATTAATTTTTTGAGTAAATTACTATCGAATAAATTAAAATTGCTAGTAAAAATTTGTTGAATGGAATTATTTCAGATCACAAATCTTAATTATATTTTAACAATAAGGTTATATTAATTATTAAATTTAAATTAAATTAATTTTATTTTAACAATAAGACTGTATTAATTATTAAATTTAAATTTTATTTTATTTTAACAATAAGTTTAATTATTAAAATGTTTTTATAACTTTGAATTAATACAGTATATTCTTTCTAATTATTATAAAATTAATTTGCAATAATTTCAGATAAAAAATTTCTTGAATAAATTAAGATAATAAATATTTATAAAACTTTCAATTCATTTTCATAAAATATCTTGTAACAATAAGACAAAGTTTCTGTATTATATCGAATAAAATTAAAACCCAATAATTGTATGAAATAATATAACACCAAAACAAAATTATTTTTGAATTTTATTTTTTTATTTTTACATTAATAGATTAAATTAGTTTATTATATTTAAGCTTTTTCCAGTTTTCTCATTCACTTTATCTAAAACATGGCACATTTCTGCTAATAAGTGGAGTAATAAGTTCTGGTGATTGTTTACAATATATTCCCGGTCTATTTTCTGATATTTTAAAATGTAACACCATGAAAGTTCATTTTGGAAGTCATCAATAAATTGCTGGTCAAGTATTTGGTAACGAGAAACATAATTCCAGTTTAGATAATCTTTTAATACGCGTAAAGTCATAGTTTTTAATCGTTGGTATTTTAAAATTTTTTTAATATCAAACTTATGTATGTATCGCCTAATAAAATTATCTGAAAGAATTTGAAATTCTGCGACTTTNCAGTTTACACCGCAGTTCCATTCCTACAAAATCCGGCACAAATGAAATCAGCATAAAATGAACCCATATTTACAGTGAGGTATAGCGTTAGGTTCTACATAAGTGAAAAATAAGCAAATAATTTTGTTTATTAATACAATATAATGCAAAATACATATAAATTTAATTTTTAAAACGTATTTTATTATAAAGTGAAATGTTTTTATTAAAAAATTTTAGTTTTGGATATCGTACATTTTTCGGAAAAAAGGATCCATCTTTAATAACCTTTCTTACACTCGATGATTAAAAAATTAGCTCACAAGAATAATTTAAGAATAATTTATCATTGTAATCCAACGATTTATAGAATTCTACCAAATGATAAGAAGAAAAGAAACCGTAACAATAGTACAGGAGTGCATTCTATTCCTTTAAGTGACCACTATTTTAATTCAGATCTCGTTTACGTTGGTGCCACTACGAGACTTTTAAAACAGAGGCTTAAAGACCATCTTTAATTGTTTACATTTTTGTTTTCTTTCATTGAGAATTTCGGAATATGGTCGAATATGATGCTCCTTTTTACATTTGCACTTCTCCCAATCATTGTCTAACTCACAAAGTTCATCCATCAAACTTTCCATAGTTGAAAAGATACATTAACCCGACATAGAGCTACAGACAAGCGGAGACACTGATTGGTCGACCACTGGTTGCCGTAGCCCATATATAAGGTCAGTTTGAGCGGGAAAATTGAAGGTGGCTAAGAAGAGATAGATATCGTCTGGCCGACGAGAAGTAGGGTGCGACTATGCAGACGCGAATTTAGAGTGAGCGAGAGGATACGAGCGATTTAGTTTTTGCAAAGGAAATCCATGCACAAACGAGAAGCGAGAAATAACGCTGGCGAGAGCGAATTTCTGGTTCTCGCACATATCTGACGGATTTTGATATTTACCACATCTCGCCTCTTCTTGCCACATATTCTCATTCGCTCGGAAAATTCGCTTGCACGCGTCTGCATAGTCACACCCGTAGATTTGTCTCACTAACAATAATTTGTGATCGCCGGAAGTGTTACTGCGTCGTAAAGTGTTTTCCTGAGCAATCTGATACGGGATACATTCATTGGCACTATGGATTCGGACACCATTTATTGGACTATTAAGTTTAATAACTTGACTCATGGGTACCTAAATGTTTAGTATTTTAATATTAATTTAATGCAAATGTATCATACCCAATAATATTAAACAGAAAAAATAAATATATTCAATAAAAATCTTTGTTTTAACGAATATACAATGTCGCGGCTCGGTAAATACGTCAACACTGAAATGAAAATCAGTCTAGCATAGGGAAAATTGGGGAATTACACCGCGAAATGGTGAATTGCGCAGCGGAGTTATTGTGAATCNTTCCTACACTCGATGATTAAAAAATTAGCTCACAAGAATAATTTAAGAATAATTTATCATTGTAATCCAACGATTTATAGAATTCTACCAAATGATAAGAAGAAAAGAAACCGTAACAATAGTACAGGAGTGCATTCTATTCCTTTAAGTGACCACTATTTTAATTCAGATCTCGTTTACGTTGGTGCCACTACGAGACTTTTAAAACAGAGGCTTAAAGACCATCTTTAATTGTTTACATTTTTGTTTTCTTTCATTGAGAATTTCGGAATATGGTCGAATATGATGCTCCTTTTTACATTTGCACTTCTCCCAATCATTGTCTAACTCACAAAGTTCATCCATCAAACTTTCCATAGTTGAAAAGATACATTAACCCGACATAGAGCTACAGACAAGCGGAGACACTGATTGGTCGACCACAGGTTGCCATAGCCCATATATAAGGTCAGTTTGAGCGGGAAAATTGAAGGTGGCTAAGAAGAGATAGATATCGTCTGGCCGACGAGAAGTAGGGTGCGACTATGCAGACACGAATTTAGAGTGAGCGAGAGGATACGAGCGATTTAGTTTTTGCAAAGGAAATCCATGCACAAACGAGAAGCGAGAAATAACGCTGGCGAGAGCGAATTTCTGGTTCTCGCACATATCTGACGGATTTTGATATTTACCACATCTCGCCTCTTCTTGCCACATATTCTCATTCGCTCGGAAAATTCGCTTGCACGCGTCTGCATAGTCACACCCGTAGATTTGTCTCACTAACAATAATTTGTGATCGCCGGAAGTGTTACTGCGTCGTAAAGTGTTTTCCTGAGCAATCTGATACGGGATACATTCATTGGCACTATGGATTCGGACACCATTTATTGGACTATTAAGTTTAATAACTTGACTCGTGGGTACCTAAATGTTTAGTATTTTAATATTAATTTAATGCAAATGTATCATACCCAATAATATTAAACAGAAAAAATAAATATATTCAATAAAAATCTTTGTTTTAACGAATATACAATGTCGCGGCTCGGTAAATACGTCAACACTGAAATGAAAATCAGTCTAGCATAGGGAAAATCGGGAAATTACACTGCGAAATGGCGAATTGCACAGCGGTGTTATTGTGAATCGGCGTAAATTGAGCCGGCGTAAACCGAGTGCTACCTGTATTGCACTCACTTTTTCTGTATTTCAACTCACTTTTCTCACTTTTTCAGAGGGTAAATAGCACTCCTAGGCCTGAAGATAGAAAGGCAAGAATTTTTGGTCCTTAGGCTGTGTACACATTAGGCGTTTTTAAACACACGTTTTAGAGAACCAAGAGTTCTGCATAGGCATGCATGCATACATACTCAAACGCGTGTTTTCAGCCGAGCACTTTGGGATATATGTGCTGCCATGTTGTTGTACATTCGATTACGCGCTTTTGGGTAGAGTGGGCATACGTTGGCCGAAATGGACAACGATCATTTTGATACTGGTCTATTAATTGATGAAATCTAAAAGAGACCAACCACCGTCAAATGATTTTATAGATATTTTAAAAGAAGTAAGAACTTGGGTTCATTTTGTCTTAGTTTTGGATACAACGTCGCAAACATTCCCCATGCGTCAGTCTATCTCGTAATATTGGGTGCACCCAAAATTCTCTTTGCCTCTGCCATCGTCTTTTATAGCGACGATGGAGGAGGCGCACACAAGCAATTACTTTCACATCCATTTCCAAACTGAGCCAGTTCGTATGCTCCACTAAACGGTCGTCGAACGCCGAGCTAACGCGCGTTTAAAAACGCCTAGTGTGTACATAGCCTTAGACACATGGATCAATTAGTTAATAGAATCTTTAAACAAAATTGCTGCAAGTTATAAAGAATTTACGATGTTGGAAAATTTACAAGAAAACAAAGTACTCATAATGGACAATGAGACTGACAAAATGAAAATCTTTTACATTCAGTGGACCCAAATGACGCAACAGTTAAATTTATGATCTGGGATACATTTCAGAAAGTACACTTAACTCAAAGAATGTTTGAAAAAATGGCTAGTTCAAAATTGTCTTTGTCTTCTGGCCTGATATGACAAGTACACTATGCAAAAATATGCAGTAACTACTGTACTTTCAGGCAAATAATATCAAAGTTAATCTGCCCAAACAGTGGCAGCCGGAGGAATAATTTGATTTCAATATGTTTGGAAAAACAAGGAGAAAGTGGCACTAGGGTTGGAAATTTGTGTGACAAAAACTGTTAACCAATTTTTCAAAGTATTCTTTTATGCTGGAGTGTGGGGTGCTAACTAATTTGCATAAACATAGTATGAGACTTGTTCTAATCATTACATTCTAATCTTACATGTCACTGAAATGTCACATTCAGAAAAATTTCATTATTAATTAACAAGTATTTAAACAATGTATGTGATGCAATTTTTTGGGTAATGCAAAGATTTCCAAGCTTTTTATTTGCAAGTTACACCATCTTAGATTGAATTCACCTAAATTTTTGTAGCATTTGTAGGAATGCAAAGAAAAGAATCAATATCCAAGCAGGTGGTGACGTTCTACTTTGTGCAGCAGAGGACTTTAATTTGGCCACAAAATTATTCCATTTGATAACTTGTATATCGGCCATGTCAAGAAATCTCAATATACAAACTAAACCACTCCCTCTCCAACGAATTCCATTTCATTATAAATTCATTCTGATTTGTCACCAGCAGATGAGCCCAGCGTTGCCCGGACAAAAAACAACAAAGATTAAGATTAGAAGTACAAAATAATGTAATATTCTGGTAGCCCTAGTGGGCGTTCTAGCAGCAGCGGTGTCATTCCATGATATAAATAATAAATTCCTATTACAAATAAAAATAATAATATAACTGAATTTCTCATGGCGTACCCTACTAAAATGCAGCCAAAAATGCAAAAAACCACATCAAATAATAATATACTGAATTTATTGTTAATTTAAATAATAGATAGGGCACCCCTAGTGGCCATTTTTGACATACCGTGATACGCCCAGTTTTTCACTTTTATATAGTAGATTGTTAAAGTTCAAATTTGTCAACAAAGATTTTGATTTTTATGTCGGGTTGTCCAACAAAAATCTGATACTTGTTGGCAACAAATCGACCTTTTAAATTACAAAATTGATCACTGTGCATCCAAGCGAAGAAACAGTGGTAGAACTCGAAAGGATTTTTCCATTTAAATATTATCAAATTATTTCCAAAAACTTTTTGCCCACAAATTGATTATATCTTGAGACTTACGGTTACTCTAAATATGGCAGTTGGTGGGAGTCAGGCTGTCGAATTGCTCACCAATTTTTGCATTTGCATTTCCTAGAACAGGGATGGGCAACCCACAGCCCGCAGAAAATATGAATAAATATATCAATTTCCCAGCAATTTCAGCAAGTATGCAGAAATGTTATTTTCTACAACTTATGTACATGAATTAATTTTTACTAAACTCATTGTGGAAAAACTAAACAAAAAACCGGCTAACAGACAAAAAAATTTAAAGCTAGCAGTGACTAATATTTAACCAAATATTTCCGATATATTATGTTTACATCAGTTCCAGAAACTAAATTAAGTATACCTATGCTAATTTATAATTATATATAAATAAATAATTGTGACTTACTGACTTTTTTCCCCTTCTTTTCTCTTGTATGTGGCCCACGGCAATTCAAAAGTTTTGAAATGTGGCCCTTACATAGAAAAAGGTTGCCCATCTCTGACCTAGAATAATTTTAATAGTTTTTACATCCTCTAAGACAGTGATGTACAAATTTTCTCTCTGGAGGTCGTGAGAAAATTTTTTGGAATCGTCAACTTCAAAGAAATTTATTTGACAACAAAAAAGATAAGACTTATCTTCAACAAGTATCAGGTATCAGTAAAATAGTGAAATGAAATGAAATATTATTATTTATAAAAATAGACCTATATTTTTTTACAAAAACAATTGNTATGTTTACATCAGTTCCAGAAACTAAATTAAGTATACCTATGCTAATTTATAATTATATATAAATAAATAATTGTGACTTACTGACTTTTTTCCCCTTCTTTTCTCTTGTATGTGGCCCACGGCAATTCAAAAGTTTTGAAATGTGGCCCTTACATAGAAAAAGGTTGCCCATCTCTGACCTAGAATAATTTTAATAGTTTTTACATCCTCTAAGACAGTGATGTACAAATTTTCTCTCTGGAGGTCGTGAGAAAATTTTTTGGAATCGTCAACTTCAAAGAAATTTATTTGACAACAAAAAAGATAAGACTTATCTTCAACAAGTATCAGGTATCAGTAAAATAGTGAAATGAAATGAAATATTATTATTTATAAAAATAGACCTATATTTTTTTACAAAAACAATTGTCTATATAAGAAAAAGGTAATCAATATTTTGATACCGTTTGCATCGACCTACTTATATGAAACCGGCTTTTCAAAATTAATTGCCATTAAAACAAAATATCGATCTCGATTGGATCCAGAGGATGACATAGGGCTTGTGATTTCCAATACACATCTGAACATAGAAGCAATCATGAGCTCTTTGCAAGCACATACAATGAATTCTTATGACGTAAAGTATTTTTCATTAAATAAATATTTTTACCCATATGCACAAATAAAACCATTGTTTCATAAAATTGTATGTTTTATTCAGACCTCTAATAAGGTAGAAACATAAGCTCACATCCCAGAAAGAATTTCACTTTAACTACATTTACAATTAAAAAACGTCTCCAGGGGTCGTGACAAAATTTTATACAAAATGGGAGGGTCAGAAATGAAAATAGTTTGCGCTCCACTAATCTAAGAGAATCATATTGATAAAAACTTGAGAATATTAATAATTGATAAACTTTTGTATTTAGATTCTAATTTTATATTCTTGACACTGCACAACGAAATCTTGGACACTACAAGATTTCTCGACTGGTAAGTAAGGTTTAACGTAGGACATTCAAATGGCCAAATCATTTACTATAAATTTGCAGCTATCTGCACTTCTCAAAATAATATAATCAAAAACTCTAAGAGCAAAGCAAGCAAATATGCATTAGAAATGAGAAGAAATAAAATTGTCATACAAAAGTTTGCCTTAACACAACAGCCTTTTAACTCCTATAAAAAAGAAACTTTCAACTTAAAACCAAACAATCCATTTCAAGATTACAAATATCTTCAATTCTTAAGATATCAGCCTTTGAAGATATTCTCTTTTCCTTCTTTCTTGTCTCAAGTGAGGACAAAAAGATTCAGATTAATTTAGAACCAGATCTCTCTTTATTTCACAATAATATAACATCATACTACCTTTGATTTAGAGCTAAATTCCATCAACAGAAATTAGCGAAGACAAACCTATTAATAGATTTTAAGGATCTAAGAATAAGCACTCTTGAACAGCAGATCGAATGTTATTAATAATTTTGGGTGTACAAACTAATAATAATAATAATAATAATTTCTTAGCTAATGTATCTATAAAGTTATGAAATATCATGAGATAAATTTATTTAAATAAGACTCACTTTTCTGCAGAGATGCATTGAATGTGAGTGTAGGATCGCTTGCATAATGATGTATCCAATTTCTGTTCCGTAGGTCATAGTTGGCCGACGATCGGTTTGAACTTTCAGTCCGTATATCATGCTACATCTTGAGATAATTTGGAGCCGGTTCCTCTGTCATTAGTTTAAAAAAATTGCCCAACTTCAAATGTTTTAACCTGGGATTGCTTGGTGACCGATGCTGTTTCCCGGAACACGTTTCAGAATCCGCTGATGGAGTAAAGGGAGCAATTCTTGACACTGGACTGAGATTTTCTTCGATCCCTCTTCTAACTAAAAGAATTGATGACACTAGCAACAAAAATATTAAATGCAGAAAAATTTTAGTCATTATTTGTTGGTATTTGATACTCATAAAAAAGTCACCAACACTGCCTGCAGTTCAAAGCACCCTCCCAAAACTTTTCATAAAATGGTGACTACTACATCAGACAAAGATGTAGTTTCCATTATTTAACAACCAGATATCTACTATTTGAGATACCTATTGACTTTCTGGGATGTTCCCTCATTCCAAGATACAGCAGGTAAACTTCAACATTTTTACTTTCCCTAGCTCTGTTATATATAGCAGAGGGAAAATATAGCAATCAGTCAAAAATGATCCCTTCAAGATTTTTACATTTTTTGGACTTGGGACCTTGAAATGTCGAAAAATGCAAAAAATGATTGGGAGTTTTTTCTTTCTGTGTGGGTGGGAGCACAATTTTGTTTCACCCTCTTTGAAGCTTAATAACTCCTGTGCTTTTTGCTGAAAATTCTGAAATTTTGCAGGGAGATTTATGTATTAGGGGGGATCAATGCTATTAAAATTTGGTGGTTAAAGGTCGAGGTGTGGGGAGATAAAGGGGGGATTGTGTCATATCTCGAGTAGGGTTGGACTTAATGACGATTTTACTAATTATTGTGAATACGGGGGCGTAAGACTCCCGTTCACTTGTCAGGATGATACGTCAGTCGAGTGAAGGGAGAGTTGCTTGGGGTCGACGATAAGGTGAAGGGCGTAACCGAGTAAAAGAGTCTACCATTTTTTTATAACAAAATACAAAATAACAATTTATTAGAAATAAGCAAAATGACAGAAGACTACACAAAGCTCATTTCTATACCAACCTAGAGAGAGTTTCACAGTTCTTTCATACCTCTGGATAACCGTTTCCTTTGACGATTCTTAATGTGGATGCCTTTAAATATCGATCCAAGGAATAATCCACAAATTCGGCACAAATTACATATAATCGCGACTTAAGCACTGATTTAATTCGAGGTTCATCGGAGATCGAAATTCAGCGGGTTCGGAAGATCGGCGCGATGTCGTTAATCCTGCGTTTGTTCATAGACTCCCCAGAGAGGGGGTAAGAACGGCCTTTTATCCGTTCTAGTGGGGAATTTCCACCACGTGATCGGATGTACATGAGTTAAAGGTTATAGGTGTTCCTAGGATCTACAACAAATGACGACATTTAGATGCTAACTGTAAACTTTCTTGCAAGATGAGATGCACGTTCTGCAGAGAACAATGGATGTTGCTAGTTATGACCGGAAAGTTTACACAATCCCGGGCAAGATCGTTTTTTCTTCTAAGGCATTACATAAACGAAAGTTTAATTAATTAACATTTTTGTTAATAAAGGATTGGAATGTTCGTCAATAAAATTCCGGATCTCACAATATTAACATTTTCAATCTTTTATAAAACCTAGCCCTACCCTCAAAATTAAACTTTTTGTCATTTTATAAGTTAAAAATATAAAAAGTTTTTTCATAAAATATCCTAATGGATGGCACTTACAAATGTTGCAGGAAAGTTAAGAAACTCATTGCTGGAATTTTTTGATCTTTATGAAGGATTACCTCTGTTAAAGGAACACAATTTTGAATGGTGCAACAACTGAAGTTGTACTGACCAATACACAAATGCATGCATTCCAGTCTGGCAACAGGTGGTCCACACTAAGCATAGTGGGAAATCTGCCTCCATTTTGCTAGGATAGTGTAAGAGCATTGTCACAAAAGTGCTTTGGAGCAGAGAGCAAATATCAAAAATTCTGTTTTAAACCTATATCATTGTCTCAGATGTATTTTCATGTGTTTGTCTCTTGCACAAATATTCAGATGGTTTAATCATTTCAAACATGATTGGGAAACTCTCAATGATGATGATGACGAGCCTGGACATCCAACTTCAGTTAAAATGGATTTAAGAAGATCATTATACACTGCAAGAATATTGACATATGACTGATGTCAGTAGGGAGACAGTTTGCAATATCTTAGTGGAAGATTTGGGCAAGAGAAAGGAGCCACCCTGTTTGGCCACGTTCCTCATCAGATGGTCAAAAACATCCTACAAACTTCTAGAGAAATAAAAATTTGTTGAATTCAATTGTGAATGATGATGAAACATGGCATTCTCACTATGATTGTCCACTGAATGGCAAATTGCTGAATGCTATTGGCAGTTGTGACTCTCAAGAAAGTTTGCATTGGAAAGTCAAAGGTGAAGATAATGCAAAGGTGAAAACAAATTTGTGGTGAACAATTCCTGTTATAAAAGCATAGTTGCTTTTATAACAGGAATTGTTCACCACAAATTTGTTCCTGATGGACAAACTGTCACTGGCAGTTATTACAGGAGTATTCTAGAGTGCTTTTGGAAGAGATCTGTCCATGTTTGGCCAAAGTACTAGTTGCCGGTTTATGGTGTGACAGATGTCTATGGATTCTTGGACCAAAAACCAGCATGCGCACTCAAATCTGGAGAATGAGATCGATGATTAGTTTGAGAAACAGAAAAATAATCACAAGGAAATAGTCACCACTAAACGTCACTTTCAAGACAGCATGAAGACTTGAGGCCATATTCTGGTCGTCATCTTGTCTCAGAAAGTGTGACATCACAAGCCGCTGATTGGCTAATCATTTGTTTACATCTCAAGAGATAATCGTATCTCTCCAAATGTGATTCTGGACAACTCTTCATCTCAATGATTCTCTGGTCACCCAGAAACAAGAGGACAGTCGTTTTTTGACCAGTCTTCCATCTCTTGCCTTGATTTCATTATATCCAATATGGATGAATGGATGCTAATCACGCTGTACAATCGCATTAGAGAATGTTCTCTATCTTGAGAAAGAGAATTTCGACATAGATAACGCTTTTGGTTTGGATGATGATGAATTTCGCTCAAGGTTTTGTCTCATGAAAGAAGCTACCATGTGGTTGTGTAATAAACTGTGGGTTGATTTAATCTGGAGAAAGTCACGAACTGTAACTCTGCCAGAAATTCAGTTGTTGATAACTTTACAATTTTTTGCTGTGGCAGATTTAAGAGAAATATGTGATCACTGCCAACTTAATTAAAGTTGCCCTGTTGACAGTGTCTCAAATTATGCATTCAGTGGTGAATAGTATTATCCATCTATTGGGACATAAAATTTCTTTTCCTTGCAGCAAACAACAAATGGAAGTGTCGTCTGGGTTTCTTGCAATCAGTAAATTGTCTTTATTTGTTCATTAGAACACAAAATAATTTGTAATTAACTTCTTTATAACATATAACCCCATTTGAACAAATTTGTGGGATATTTTTTTAAATAGTTGTGGCAATTTATAACTTTAAATAAGAAACTTTAAAATTAGTGCATAAAATGGTAATTATGTGATGATTTTTACCATTTCTTTACTTATTGCAGAAGCTATTGATTACACTCACATTACAATCAAGGCACCTCCAAGCCTATGAATATAATGAGGAATCATTTATAAACAGAAAAGGATTTCATTCTATTAATGTTCAAGTTGTAAGTATTTTTACAAATTAACCATCTAACTATAAATAAAATTAGTATCTATAATAAAGTAGTATATATTTAACAATATATTGTCTTTTGAAGTATTTCAGAATTTCATATAATTCCAAACTAAAACATAAAAATCTAATGACATTATTTTCTTATTTACTTTTTCATACCAAATTAATACCAGTTTCTAAATTATGTTTACAGGAGACAGTGCTTAGCCACTAGAGTCATGGCTTCTTACACCTGTATATAAATGTTTTATGTAATTTTTGTAATATTTGAACTAAATTGCTTTTTGGTATGGGTGTATATTTTTGATTTATGGTTCGTTTGAATGATTTGAAGACTTAGTAGCATTAAAACCATCAATTGAAGTTTTATTAAATCCATTGAAATCGATGTGATTTTACATTATTAAAATGCTTACTTCCTGAAACGGTATCAAGAGAATTAGAATTAATTGAGATGCAAGAAGATCAAGGTCTCCAAATGTTACATAAATCGATCAAAGAATTTTGGAAATGTGTATTAATAATTAAGTACAATAACCTAAAAAAATGAAGCATATCATTTACCATCAATTTTTGGATTGACATATGCCGTTAAATCATTGTACTCAACGATGAAATTGATTAAATCGAAGTTCTGTTCACAGTTAACCAACCAACATCTAAAAGAATTAATAAGAAGTTCAATTTCTAATTATCAACCTGATTATCAAAAATTAATTTCAACATTACAAATTGATAAACCTTCAACAAGCAAAGAGTAAATAAAAATATTTTAATAAATATGTAATAATTGTCAAAATAAATACATTATGATTCTGATTTTTTCATTTTTATACCAAAAACTATATGTGCAGCTCTCAATATTTTCAGGTAGGTAACTATGGCTCTTACAACAAAAAGTCTGGGCATCCTGTTATATAGGATACATGATACAAATATTGTCATGTCACCTACAGATGACATTGCATAATTATCCCATTTTCCTAATAACTAACAAATATAATTTTTCTTTCTCATTTCTGTGCTTCATAGGAATGTATATATAAATGAGTTATGAAATTTTCTTTTACATTTCTTCATCAGTCTTGACAAGGGATAGATGAGTAAACTGTTTTGTTTTATGATGCCTGTCTTATTAAATAATGTATCTATTTCTAGAAATCAATTATTTGGTCTTCACACCACCTCAGTATGTGAATATGATTGCATTATCCTGCAAAAATCTTGTAATTATTTTAAGAACACTAGAACAGTGATTGTCAATTCATCTTTTATGTTATCCATGCCAATACCAAGATCATTGTTTAATCGTTGTTTAGTTTCAATTGTGAGGATCACTGAAACAGTGGTCTAACCCTCTTCATCTTGCAAATATAGATATTGATGTGAACTATTTTCCTAAAAAACTAGTTAGACCAATTCACCTACTATACTTTACTTTGGATCCAGAAATCTTTTCTCTGAAATGAATCTCTCTTTCGCTAAAGTGCAACATTGGTCCAACCCCAAGAGTCGACAAGAAACCAGTACTAAGATCACACATAACAAAATTAGCCAACATTGGTTGTACGGTGAACTTTTAAATCTCAAAAATATGGAAAATGAGCCCCTTTTGTAAGTGCATAGTCTTGTTTTGACAGAATAACTAATCATAACTTCACTAAGGATAAGAATCCTGTTGTTTTCTGTCGCATTACAGTATTGATGTATCCTTTTAACATCCATGGACCATGGAAGTATTGTGTGAAATATTCTTATTCAGATTTAGAGTCAAGTAATTATGTAAATCTTAAAGGACAAAAGAGAACGAACACACACAATCTAAAATACCTCATTCCAAAATATTCTAAACTAAGGTTAATAAATTCAAATAAAGTTATGGATATTATCCTTCATTTACCATTCAGTCTTATTCCTCAAAATACCCTCTGTCTGACTTTCCTTGGTGCTAAGGTCATTACAAACTTTTTGGCAATTGTGACCATATATAGAATGAGTAATTCACTTTCACAAAAGTATCCGGGCACCTATAAGATGCAAATGTTTTTTAGTTATAACTCATTTTTCACATGAAATAGGAAAAAATAATCAGATCCTCAGAATTTTATACCCTAGAAAAAATATTTACATATACAAAAAGTATTGATCAAAATGAAAAATACAATTTTATTTCAAACAGTGAAAATTTTCACTTAACAAAAGCATCTGGACAGAGGAAATACATAATGAAAAAAACAAATTTTATACCTTTAAAAATGAGTTGGACCTCCTTTTGCACTGATTACAGCTTCTAAATGACTAGGCATTGATTCAACTCATACTAAAACTTGCACAATACTGTTATGATTAAATAATGTTTCATTATATTCAATATTTATTCACTTTATGTGCAGACAAATTTTCAGTGTAACAGTGGTTTAACCAAGAAAGACTGTTGCAGTACCTTCGTAAAAATTGTAATATCTCTAAATCTACTTAACAATAGACTATGTAACATTGTATTTTAAGTTAATAAAACATCACATAGTACACCACTACCAATAAAATGGTGTTTTTTAAATTCCAAGAAAAACCATAAACTTTAACAAGATGTTTCTTTTGTTATAAAAATGTGGCTTAGACCAATGTTGTGCTGACCCCCTTAGTTGTCTCCTTTGTTCTAAGAGCAACTGGTGTTGATGTTACACTGTGAAACAATATGTCAATGTCTTGACAAGTAATCATTTAGATTGGTGATTTCTTCCCTATACTTCAATGTAAAGTTACAGTGTTAAAATGGAAGATTCAATACTAACTGTGGCAATACCGTTTCAGCTACATTATCAAAGCCGAGGCTTGTGATTTATATGTATGGAAAACTCAGAACCAGACAGATACAATATAAAATACTCAGTTGCCCAAAACTATCATTTCTCTTTCAATTTGAGAATAGTGTCATTTTAAAGTAATGGCAGCTGGCTTTTTAAAAAGGGAGCAGAGTTAGCCTTTCTGAAGATCTTTGTCCTAAGACATTATTTCTACAAGAATGTGCAAAAAACTTGCAGTTGGCTATGTTAGTGGATACAGCTCTGTTAAAGTAAATGAGAGATATGCTTTCTTTCAGTTTAGAAATATTTAATATTAGCATTTTAATATCAATATTTAAATATTTTTAAACACTTAAACAATTTGTTTAATTTTATTTGTGAAAGTGTATTATATTTTCAACCCATGATCACGTGAAGCAACAATGACTTTCTGCAACAACAAATTGACTTAGTTTTGCTTCCATATATGCTATCCACCTAACTGGTAATATATGTAAAAATTTTGGTTGAAAAAATTTTTTCTGCTTATCACAAGTCCTCAAAGAACTGCTGTAGAAAAATGTTGCTTTACGCATGCAATATTTTTTCTTAGTGTCAGGCAACTGCATGCGTAATGTGGTGATTTTCTGCCCTACAATCTTAAAAATGACACCACGTGATTGCCACAAGTAGTAGTTGTGACATTGTGGGATCTGAGTCCTTTGACTTTCCTTATGGTGTATTGAAGACACCTGTGGGGTTGGCTTGTAATTCTTTGATGGCAAGAGGAGATCGTTTGACAAACAATAGATTAAATTTAAAATTAATCTATTGTTTGTCATGATTTAATGAGGCAGCAGTCTGCAACTCACTATGACCTTAAACACTTGTCTTTGTAAGACAGTCTGGAGTGCTATGACCTTCAGCAATTTAAATGTTTCAAGGGTTTATTTCATGCCCAAAAAATACAAAAAATCATTCTGTGGTTCTGAGAAACACTTCACAGCCTTTCTGTCGTTTATTTCCAGCTGAAATCCTTTCACATTAGCCCAAGCTATCACAGTTTCTTATGAGAGCCTAGCCAAGGACATTGTTCTGTAAACAAAACAATATTCCATAAACTAGACAACACATTATGTTGAAATTTGGTGTGTGCAGGAAGTCATATAATAAGATTTGTTGGAATCATCCAATTTGAGGAATAGCGATTACATGCAGCATAATTATGCATGAAAAACCACCAGAAAATCATTATGTTTTGCATATGATCACAGGTTAACACCCTGCTAAGCTTTATTATAGAAATCACGATAAGTTTTTAACTAAACTTCTCATCATCAGCACACCTAATTTTTGAAAATCAAAAATTTTCAAATAATCATCTCTTACAATAATAGCGCTCAAAAATTGCAATTTGTTTGTCTGGTTTCTTGAAGGTATTTATTAAAAAGAATTCATATGATTCTTATGATAAAGCTTAACAAGATTCTACAAAAAAAATTTATTTTAGATCATTCAGTAGATTTCATTTAGATCAATATTTATAAAAATTGAAGAAAATAATTCAAAGAAACAACTCTGACACAGTAATTGATAGATATGAAATCTTTACTCAGCTAGGTAATATCTCAATGACATTGTGTTATCAGCTGGTAAATACTGCCTCACAACCTTGTTATGATAATCTTACAAAAGCATGACAATTCTTACATTCTTGTGCCAGTCTTGTAATTTTTATCTGACACTTGTTATTTACAAGCATTTTTATTAATATTGGTATAATTTGTAAATCATAACTTAATTACATATAACAAAAAAATTAAAAACAATAAAAAAAACAACAATCAATCGTACGGTATCATCGAAAATGTAAATCAGAAACGAATTGAAACAAAACAACGTCTTTTGTCGTAGAACTACAATAAGAAAACTCTCTAACGACTTCGATGCTAGTTTTCCGTATTCTTGCTAGACCGGTCTACAAAAATGTTACAATGATTTTTCTCTTTTATCACGTACAAGTTACAAATATAAACTATTTTTAAAGATGTATGTATAATAAACAAATTTACAAAATGTGCATACTAATTATGTACATATTACTCAAATGGATTAAATTCTAAATTAATGTTAAGTACATACATGGATGAATGACTAAAGTCAATTGGAAAAATAACGTAAAACGAACAAACAAATGTAATTTAAAAAAAACATAAACAAACGAACAAACAAAAAATTTACATCACAGTGATTAATCTGGAATGGTTAGGTTAAGTTTTCTATTATAAAATAAGTTAGAAACAAACTATACAATATTACCTTTTTTTTTTCTTCTTAATAAGGGTTATTAAAATAGTTATACAGATCTAACAAGCTTACCATATGAAACTGGAAGGCATTTAATGAAGCTCTCCATTGTATTGCTTTGCAAAGAATACATATTTTCTTGATTTTCTTCAACTAAAATTTTTGTTTTCTTTATTTTAATATCTCTAAAATAAATTCATCTATTATTAAATCAGCCAAATCTATTAATACTATTATGATTAACAATAAATTGTAATTTGATTTACATGACTTACTTCTGTTGTTTTAGGGATAATAAAACTTAAAATAGCATTAAAATATATATATAAATATCACTGGTAATAATGTTTTTAGAGTTTAAATATTAAAGAAAAGCATTTATGCTGTTTCTTTTTCCTTTTTTTTTTTTTTTTAACTTGTAAGTTGCCAATTTAGTTGATCTTCGTTCACAACTTGGTAAGACTCGATTGATATGGCACGAGCGTTTTACTTTATCGTCAGAGAAACTGCCTTATGAGTGTCAAGATCACATTTCTTAACACAAGTCAGAAAGTAGAAATCAAGAAACTACACATTTAAACATAAAGAGTTTTTGATTTTGGCCACAAACAAATTCCCAATGACGACGTTTAGTTTAAAGTAAGTTTCTGTTAAGTACAATATATTGTTATTTATAATATAAACACAATAATCTCTAGTCAAAGTAAGCATGGAAAATAATTGATTATGTTAATGTTTAAATATTATCAATAACACAGGATACATTCTCATCCTTTGGAGAGTTTGAAAGTAATAAAGTTATTTTTGAGCTTTCAATTAGATCATAAAAATTTCCAAATAATTATAGATTGAGAAATATTTTAATATATGATCCAAAACTAAATGAATTTAATTTTTATTTGGAAATGTCATTAAATTTTTTTATATTACAGAAATGAATAAATGCCACAAAGAATATTTCTTTGTGGCATTTATTACCTTAACTAATGTAACCTTTAAAATAACAATGCACTAAACTGAGAAGAATAGTTACATCTGACTCCTTACGTATCCTAAATGTTATACATAATTACCTATAATTTTCCATTTTCAACTCAAATTAATCTCATATACAATAATGATAAATTAAAAACGTAAAATTTAAGTCTTGCATATCGTGCCCGAGTAAGGATTTAAAAATTTTTCCCCCTATAAAGTAATCTCTGTTAATTTTTTTTTAGCATCGACGAAAAGATGTCGACATTTAGCATCTATTACTTATCAGCGTACTGTATAGTAAGAATTTGGGAGTCTTTTCCTAGTGAGAATTTTGGCACAACTTTTATTGGTGTAACTTATTTTTTTCTTTTTGTTACGAAATGAGAAATTCAATATACTGTATGAAAAATTGTAATATAAAAAAAAATGTGTGGTTTCATCTCAGCATATTGCTTTTCTAGTTTATTTTTACTCTATTGAACACTTTCATATAAAAATTAATTGTTTTTTTTTTATATTCAAGTTAGTAATTAACTGATATTCTTATATTTCATATACATACATATATATATAAATTATCAAGGAAATCAAATTACAAATTAGTTTTGAGCATGTAAACTGCTAATGCAAGCAATGTCAAAAACATTTTTTCTTCTTCATTTTTACATGCACAACAAAAGTTTATCAAGGCACAAAATCTGTGTGCATAAGATGTGATAATTAGCATTTTATTCCATCACAAACAATAAATAAAAATCAATATTCGGCTAATTCATTAAATCGCTAAAAAGCTAAATTATGTTACATCAATATTAAGCAAACAAGGAGTTAATAATAATAATAATAATAATAATAATTTTTAAATTATTATGAAAGTAAATTAATGCTAAAGCAATTGTAAATTTGTACATTAGTTCATTTTTTTTAACAATGTTCCCTTTTATAATATTATGAAAATACCTATCAATGAAGAGAGCTTATGTAAAGTATTCTGTCGATACTTGAACACTCAAAATTACTTAAATTTTACAAATGTTTTTTGGTTTACTTAATGCATATTTGAACTGTAAAGACATGGAAGAATTTTCATATAAATTAGGTTTCATATTAAATAAATATAAAATACATTAATGCCACACAACAGACCTCTAACATATAAGAAAAAGTCCTATTTCCTTCACATTTAATGTATTCAAAGCTTAGAAACTTCATCTTCTGATGCTCTTAGACTAAGTTCTAAACAGTTCTTTACTATTCTGTTCAAATGAACAATCTAAGAGCATCCGAAGACGAAGCTATGAAAGCATTAATATGAAATAAATAAGTCGCCCGAATGTGTTTGAGGTTAATTATGTATCTGTCATTTATAAAATATGTCATATTAAACCACAAATATAAGCAAAATATAATTGATTTTACTTTGTGTTAAAAATATTAGCATAATTGCAATTCATATGCTATTATATATCAAAGGCTATTCTTTCATTTTGACACAAAAAGATGGATTAAATAAATCTAAAACATTTGTAAAATATAAGTGACTTTGTTTCAAAACTGAGTATTAATTTTAACAAATTTTAATAATTAAAATAAATGAGTGGAAGACAAATCAATTATATATACTAAACTAAAACCTTGTAATTTAATAAATGGCAGCTTAGTGTGCATAGTTATATTCAGTGCAAGTGAACCGAAGCTGTTTATATGGTTATGAGACATTCAGAAAATAATATAGGAAATCTGCATCATTGCTATGATTAATCCAAAAAGATTTTTTAAATTTAAACAATAATCTACTTGAATAAATATCTTCAGAAACAAGTTTTCACTTCGCATTTAAATTACGGATGACTATTCAGCTTTAAATCTATTGATAAGCATTTATTTGTACAAGGATTGCAGTGTATTTGTTTTTTTTTTGCTTTTAATTTTAAAAAAGTTTTATGAAAATGCTTGGTATTGTATGGGCGTATCTAAGAAAAATGCACCGATACAGTATTATTAAATTAAAATAACACAGAAATGTAATCTAAGAGTGAAAGTAATAAAGGATTTTTTTTATGACTATCAGTCTCAAAATATGCTATCAAATTCTATTAATCAATGATTCTTATTATTTTAATCATTATTTTTTTTCAACTTTTTTAGTTTCAAGTCAGTTAAATTAATTTTTTTTTGCCTTAATTCTATGTTACAAACACTTATTAATACTTACAAATTAGTAATTTTTATTATAATTGTTTATAAATTAATTTTTAGTTTTTATTAATGAAATAACAATTCCAAAATATCATTTTTTTTCTTTTGTAATAAATATCTAAGCTTACGGATGACATAAAATAATGAAATATATCTTATGCAAAAGTCTTTGATTTATTAAAGGCTATATATAATTCAGTTTAGTACTGATATGTTATTGCTGTTTAAAAAAATACTTAAAATGTGTAATTTCGAAGTTCTGATTGTGCCAAATGGTTGCAATTCTGTAATCTATGGCTGTAGAAAAATCAATTTAACAAGCATAAGCAGCAGTTTAAGGGGGGGAGAAAGAGCAAACTCTTGCTGCATTCTTATGGGGGGAAATTCTAAGTTTCTCAAGAGAGTATTTTGAGCATTATTACTTATTCCAATTAAGTAATAATTAACATGATAAAAAATTTATTATAATCATGAAATTCTCATTATATAATAGCTTTTGTGCTAACTTATCATTCTGTACTAACAAGTTATATCTATTTACAGCTTTTTTTCCAACTTCCTCTATTTTAGTTTTTTAATTTCAACTGTTTAAAAAAATTAATTATGACAAAACAAAAAATATTTACCAAAATCAAACAAATATGCGTGCGAGCGTTTCTAACGGCAAACTTACAATGTTAATTTTTTGACAAATGAGAAACGTTTAGGAACTTTCTTGCGGTAATTTTTGCATCATCAAAAAATGATTTCGTTCTCGTTTCAATAGAGAAAGTTGGAATTAGTGCCAGGTTCAAAAATTATTCTATTAGATGATAACTGTTTAAAAGTAGGCACTTCCCATGTCTTCAAATTAAGTTTAAAATATTTCCCTAATGAAATATTTTGTGCTGAGAAATTCCATAATATATATATACATATACACATGATATATCTAATTATTTGCAGATGTTCATTTTTTGAGCCTGTATTTACTTACACATCACAAAGTAAAGCATACTTGTTGCTTATCTTATATTATTTTTTGCTGTGTATTATTCTGATCACTTTAAAGAATCTTTTTTTTTCTTTTCTTAAGAGATTCTTCTATTCCCTGATAATCAAAATTATAAATAAAAATGAAAGACA
Organism: Centruroides sculpturatus; assembly: GCF_000671375.1. Taxonomy (NCBI): domain Eukaryota; kingdom Metazoa; phylum Arthropoda; class Arachnida; order Scorpiones; family Buthidae; genus Centruroides; species Centruroides sculpturatus. The sequence goes on along the minus strand of NW_019386384.1, from coordinate 14,815 downwards.
GTCAATCAATCATGATACAATAAAACATATATATGTATATATATTAAAGTTAATTATAATTTTGCTATAAAATAATTACCAAATATGCACAATTAATAAGCATCCAAGCCACAAGGTACAAATAAAAATTAGAAAATGTTTTAAAGGAATTTTCTTTTTTAAATTTCTGTAAGAGTTGAGCCATCAGTTTTAATCAATTTTTAATCTGCTGTTGATTTTTATTGTTTTATTCATTATTTATTATGGCCAAAATNAGGTCTAACTCTTAAATAAGAGATTAATATAGTAGAATAGTAGAAAATAGATATTAAAATAATGGAGATTAGTGACTCGTAGAATATTTCCCTGACAAGAATACTTTCTTGGCAGATTGCCGTTGTGTTGCATTGCCATCCACGAATCGAGTACAGATCTCATAATACGTAAATAATTCAACTTTAATAGAATTTATGGCATTTCCATCAATTTAATACAAATCGTTCTAATTTCTGAAACACTAGAATGAGTTTATCTGAAGTTTTATAATTTTTCAAGGAAATATTTCTGTAAATATAAATTTCGATTTAAGTCATATATGAAAAAACAAGCTATAATCTGCGAGTGTTTTCATGTCACAAAAAATACAATATAATGTAACAAATATAACGCGAATTTCATAACTTTTTAACAAATGATGCCATTTAAAAAATTAAGAACCAATGTCATCAATTATAAGTTCATACTCACCGACCAGGGCCAAACAAGCAGTGATGATCAACAACGAATTCATCTTCGATAGTATCTAAACGAGTTTAGAATGAGTTACCACGAGCAGAAGGCGATATTTATACACACCCAATACGAACAGGTACAACGCGTACACGTGGATTCTGCATGTTCGATCCATCTGTTTCCACCAATTATAACAACATTAATGAGCCATTAAAAAGAGAGGTCACATTTTCAACTTTCTCTATTTGCAGAAGGAATTAAATTCGTACCGATTGCAGAAATGTTTATGTGATATATAAATAAATACAGAAATGTCATTAAATTTTTTTATATTACAGAAATGAATAAATGCCACAAAGAATATTTCTTTGTGGCATTTATTACCTTAACTAATGTAACCTTTAAAATAACAATGCACTAAACTGAGAAGAATAGTTACATCTGACTCCTTACGTATCCTAAATGTTATACATAATTACCTATAATTTTCCATTTTCAACTCAAATTAATCTCATATACAATAATGATAAATTAAAAACGTAAAATTTAAGTCTTGCATATCGTGCCCGAGTAAGGATTTAAAAATTTTTCCCCCTATAAAGTAATCTCTGTTAATTTTTTTTTAGCATCGACGAAAAGATGTCGACATTTAGCATCTATTACTTATCAGCGTACTGTATAGTAAGAATTTGGGAGTCTTTTCCTAGTGAGAATTTTGGCACAACTTTTATTGGTGTAACTTATTTTTTTCTTTTTGTTACGAAATGAGAAATTCAATATACTGTATGAAAAATTGTAATATAAAAAAATGTGTGTGGTTTCATCTCAGCATATTGCTTTTCTAGTTTATTTTTACTCTATTGAACACTTTCATATAAAAATTAATTGTTTTTTTTTTATATTCAAGTTAGTAATTAACTGATATTCTTATATTTCATATACATACATATATATATAAATTATCAAGGAAATCAAATTACAAATTAGTTTTGAGCATGTAAACTGCTAATGCAAGCAATGTCAAAAACATTTTTTCTTCTTCATTTTTACATGCACAACAAAAGTTTATCAAGGCACAAAATCTGTGTGCATAAGATGTGATAATTAGCATTTTATTCCATCACAAACAATAAATAAAAATCAATATTCGGCTAATTCATTAAATCGCTAAAAAGCTAAATTATGTTACATCAATATTAAGCAAACAAGGAGTTAATAATAATAATAATAATAATAATAATTTTTAAATTATTATGAAAGTAAATTAATGCTAAAGCAATTGTAAATTTGTACATTAGTTCATTTTTTTTAACAATGTTCCCTTTTATAATATTATGAAAATACCTATCAATGAAGAGAGCTTATGTAAAGTATTCTGTCGATACTTGAACACTCAAAATTACTTAAATTTTACAAATGTTTTTTGGTTTACTTAATGCATATTTGAACTGTAAAGACATGGAAGAATTTTCATATAAATTAGGTTTCATATTAAATAAATATAAAATACATTAATGCCACACAACAGACCTCTAACATATAAGAAAAAGTCCTATTTCCTTCACATTTAATGTATTCAAAGCTTAGAAACTTCATCTTCTGATGCTCTTAGACTAAGTTCTAAACAGTTCTTTACTATTCTGTTCAAATGAACAATCTAAGAGCATCCGAAGACGAAGCTATGAAAGCATTAATATGAAATAAATAAGTCGCCCGAATGTGTTTGAGGTTAATTATGTATCTGTCATTTATAAAATATGTCATATTAAACCACAAATATAAGCAAAATATAATTGATTTTACTTTGTGTTAAAAATATTAGCATAATTGCAATTCATATGCTATTATATATCAAAGGCTATTCTTTCATTTTGACACAAAAAGATGGATTAAATAAATCTAAAACATTTGTAAAATATAAGTGACTTTGTTTCAAAACTGAGTATTAATTTTAACAAATTTTAATAATTAAAATAAATGAGTGGAAGACAAATCAATTATATATACTAAACTAAAACCTTGTAATTTAATAAATGGCAGCTTAGTGTGCATAGTTATATTCAGTGCAAGTGAACCGAAGCTGTTTATATGGTTATGAGACATTCAGAAAATAATATAGGAAATCTGCATCATTGCTATGATTAATCCAAAAAGATTTTTTAAATTTAAACAATAATCTACTTGAATAAATATCTTCAGAAACAAGTTTTCACTTCGCATTTAAATTACGGATGACTATTCAGCTTTAAATCTATTGATAAGCATTTATTTGTACAAGGATTGCAGTGTATTTGTTTTTTTTTTGCTTTTAATTTTAAAAAAGTTTTATGAAAATGCTTGGTATTGTATGGGCGTATCTAAGAAAAATGCACCGATACAGTATTATTAAATTAAAATAACACAGAAATGTAATCTAAGAGTGAAAGTAATAAAGGATTTTTTTTATGACTATCAGTCTCAAAATATGCTATCAAATTCTATTAATCAATGATTCTTATTATTTTAATCATTATTTTTTTTCAACTTTTTTAGTTTCAAGTCAGTTAAATTAATTTTTTTTTGCCTTAATTCTATGTTACAAACACTTATTAATACTTACAAATTAGTAATTTTTATTATAATTGTTTATAAATTAATTTTTAGTTTTTATTAATGAAATAACAATTCCAAAATATCATTTTTTTTCTTTTGTAATAAATATCTAAGCTTACGGATGACATAAAATAATGAAATATATCTTATGCAAAAGTCTTTGATTTATTAAAGGCTATATATAATTCAGTTTAGTACTGATATGTTATTGCTGTTTAAAAAAATACTTAAAATGTGTAATTTCGAAGTTCTGATTGTGCCAAATGGTTGCAATTCTGTAATCTATGGCTGTAGAAAAATCAATTTAACAAGCATAAGCAGCAGTTTAAGGGGGGGAGAAAGAGCAAACTCTTGCTGCATTCTTATGGGGGGAAATTCTAAGTTTCTCAAGAGAGTATTTTGAGCATTATTACTTATTCCAATTAAGTAATAATTAACATGATAAAAAATTTATTATAATCATGAAATTCTCATTATATAATAGCTTTTGTGCTAACTTATCATTCTGTACTAACAAGTTATATCTATTTACAGCTTTTTTTCCAACTTCCTCTATTTTAGTTTTTTAATTTCAACTGTTTAAAAAAATTAATTATGACAAAACAAAAAATATTTACCAAAATCAAACAAATATGCGTGCGAGCGTTTCTAACGGCAAACTTACAATGTTAATTTTTTGACAAATGAGAAACGTTTAGGAACTTTCTTGCGGTAATTTTTGCATCATCAAAAAATGATTTCGTTCTCGTTTCAATAGAGAAAGTTGGAATTAGTGCCAGGTTCAAAAATTATTCTATTAGATGATAACTGTTTAAAAGTAGGCACTTCCCATGTCTTCAAATTAAGTTTAAAATATTTCCCTAATGAAATATTTTGTGCTGAGAAATTCCATAATATATATATACATATACACATGATATATCTAATTATTTGCAGATGTTCATTTTTTGAGCCTGTATTTACTTACACATCACAAAGTAAAGCATACTTGTTGCTTATCTTATATTATTTTTTGCTGTGTATTATTCTGATCACTTTAAAGAATCTTTTTTTTTCTTTTCTTAAGAGATTCTTCTATTCCCTGATAATCAAAATTATAAATAAAAATGAAAGACAGTCAATCAATCATGATACAATAAAACATATATATGTATATATATTAAAGTTAATTATAATTTTGCTATAAAATAATTACCAAATATGCACAATTAATAAGCATCCAAGCCACAAGGTACAAATAAAAATTAGAAAATGTTTTAAAGGAATTTTCTTTTTTAAATTTCTGTAAGAGTTGAGCCATCAGTTTTAATCAATTTTTAATCTGCTGTTGATTTTTATTGTTTTATTCATTATTTATTATGGCCAAAATAGCCATTATGCTCACATTACACAATATAAACTAAGTAAAAAGAAAATTTAATTTAATTTATAAATGCACCCATATGGAGTGTTTCGATAGTGCTAAAGGTGACAAAATCTGCTAAAAGTGATCAAAACTGATGACCTAACCCTATGTGTCAAATTTTAAATTATCTGTTTAGAAATAATTAAAATAAATTTTTGAAATTCCTTAATTATATAAACTTCACTTATCTGTATACCAAAAGAAAATATGGCTTGGTTCTCTAAATAGATTAAAAACACAGTATTAATAACAAAGTAATTTTTTAAATACTGCAATTTTATATTTACTTGTCATCACAAAAGAAAAATATGGTATATATATATATAACCAAACTGGAATGTTAATTATTACAGATTAAAAAAATATTTATGATTTCAAATTAATAATAAACCAACATACAGTCAAAATAATATATAACTATAACAAATATAAATCGAAATTATCACCCATTATAACTGAATCAAATTTTTCCCCTTCGTTTTTTTTTAAAACATTATTCAGTTTTTAGTTTCTTATTTGAATATGGAATGTTTCAAAATGACAATGTGACCAGCACACTACACAAAGCAAATCAATATTACGTCCCACCTGAGTACTATATTAAGTTTCTGTCAGAAACTTAATTCATCTGCATACTTTTTACTTAGAAATTTTAAATATAAAATTATGACGTTGTACGATTAAACTTTTTAAGATAAGAAATACTTTGAATTAAAATTTAATTATGCAGAATATGCATAAACGATAACATAGAGTTTACAGATAATTGCAAAAACTATTTTTTTTTCTTAAAAAGGCAACGTTCTAGGAAACGAGAGAAATATCCGATTTAAAATTAAGTGTTTCGAGCTGCACGTCAATTTTTTTTTATAATATATATAAAAATTTTTTAAATAAATAGTTGTCAAAAGCATTGCCTCTAAGTTCCTTGGACTTAAGAATGCAAAGATTTCCAATAGATAAGAAAAAAGTTCACTATTTACAGTCATTTGTTAGTTGCTCCCTTAATTTGCTATAATTATTTTATCAAGTCACAGAAAATAGAAAAAGAATTGTTTAAATTGGAATGTTAGAATAAATTTAAAATATCATATAACATTTCTTTTTTAATAAATGTCATTCTGTTGGCACTTAAATTTGTAACAAGATGGCAGCTTAATTGTTTAAAAAAATGTTTTTTTTAAATAATAATAATAATAATAACTGTTTAAATAAAAAGCTTGACTAATTTTTAGTACATGCATCATTTCAGATAGCTGTCACTCCTTATCAAATTACAATGACATCAGCATGACATTTACATAAAAAGTTATTATTGTTGTTTTTTTTTTTCTTTCTTTTCTTTTCAAATTGGGCAATTATGAGAAGAATTTTAATTCACAATTTTTCGATCAATTCTTAATATGTATCAATTTACCACTAACATCCATATGCTTGCTACAAAAGAAATTCTTTTTCTAAATCTTGGACAGTGGGTCTACCTTGCTTATTTTGTGATAATTGCATCATTGCTGTTAGAGGAATAGTACCATCTTGAGATTGACCTTCTGCAGGTAAATCAAGCAATGTCTTTTCTTCGTCTGTTTTACCTAAAGTTTTATTGACATTCCCTGATGTTTTATCGAAGTTGAAGCGTACCCGTGAAACGTGGGAACTGTCATCACTAGCCGAAACCGATATACTGTCGGGTGGAGTCGTGTTTGTTGGTGTTCCACTCGAATTGGAAGAGATACCCCAACCTTTGGGTGACGTCCTTCCCATATTTGTCTGTAGTCGGCATAGAGCAGAAGACCGGTAACGTCCGGGAATGTCGAGAGTCAGTGGTCTATCCGGTAGAGGTTCGTGATTATTTTGCCTCCAAGGTGAACCTAAGTGATGTGGAGGCAATGGCGAACCAGGAGGCAAATAATGAGATGACAGAGAATATGGAGGTAGACGTTCGGAATCATCGGGATGGAAGGAAGGGTTTACATTTGATGATGCACTCGAAGCATTTGATACATTTGAAGGAGTACGGCGATGTGCATAAATTTTGCGTTGTGGAGTACGTGGTTGGGCAAGGCTCACAGCGGGAACGTTCACAGAAGCTACCGTTGAACTAGGATTATCATAGGCATGATATCCATCTTGGTGACGAATGTAATCAGGATAAATCCTTTCCACATGATAAACATCAGGTCTAGCATAATCTGAGTAATAACGTTCAATGTAGTAAGTACCATCCACAGATCCACGATATTCCTGAAAGCAATGATACTGAACTTCAGGCAATCTACCACCATATTCTGGATAATGAAGGTGAGGATGCTGATTATCCTGTCTATTATATTCTATATATGAAGTTCTTTCTGTTAATGGTGGTGGTAATCCCAAAGGTGAAGGTCCAATTCCTGAACTAGAACTAGTATATCCATGTTCACTTTCATTGCTGGCACTTGAAGACTTGCGACGTGGACTCTGTACATGTGGTGTGTAAGAACCACCAGAACCAATACTAGGATTATGCTGAGGAGAATCACAGAAACGACTGGGAGAACCAAACTCTATATTTAAGCTTGGTCGATAATGTCTAGTTTGGCCATGATAGGTATTGTGAGGATAACCAGAAACTGATGAAAATTCATACTCAGAACCAATACAAAATGGTGAACCTAATGAAAAAATTCATTATTATTATCTTTTACTAAGAGATTTATGAAATAATTTTATTTACACACCAAAATATAAAATTATAAAATTGAAAAAATATTTTAATGTTCATTACTATATTATTATTATTATATCATCTGATAGTCAAGTGATAGACATTAGCAAGGTTGCAGCCAAAGTTTTCATCTCTAAAACAAAAACGTCAAACATCAAGTGCTGCTCGACATTCGATGCTCACGTTTTAGAGATAAAAACTTCAGCCACAACCTTGCTATTTACCACAATGTGTAACTTCAGAACATAATCTAAATTAATCTGTTTGCTGTCAAGGCTTCTCATCCACCTCAATACATAAAATGTTAAAAAATCATCCCTCTAACTTTATACTTAATATCCTGGCCATTTTATCAAATATTTAAAAAAACTTTAGTTTGAACTAAATATTTAAAAAAAACTTAATTTTTATAAAGTTTTATATATAAAATTTGTTCATTCAGAATTAATTTTCCATCAGTATTTTTCAAATAATGAATATCACTCTTTATTACAATTTAAGATATAATTTTACATAATAATTTTATTTTACTAAATGTTCTGCTAAGTTCTACATTATTTTATTTCATATTAATAAACATAAAACTTACACTTAAGAGTCCGCACACATTACAGACTAAACTATGATACAATAGTTTAGTCGAATTGGAGTGCATCCCCGCACACTGCTACAACTGTTTAGCCATATTCCATTTGCAAACTGTTGAGTTTGAAGGCAATTGTACTGTCCATTAAACTTTATTATTGGCTGATTTCAAATTGTTTGAATGTGCGCACTCACATATGTCTTCATGTAATTTAAAGACCGATCAAAAAGTCTGTAATGTGCATGGGCTCTAAATCAATCAATGCAATTTTAGTTAAATCAATTTATAAGACATGTTCCAAATTTCTATTTTAAACCTATGTCCTTTTTGTAACATAGTTAATTAAATTTTATATTACACATGTTTCATTTTTCAAAAGCTTTCCTTAACAATTACATTCTAACTTTAATTACATATATTTAACCAATCAGTAAATTTCCAGACATCCCTTAGTGACCAGTCATTCAACGGTGTTATGAAGTTGGTGCTGCACGGGACATTTATGGTTGAACTCCCACCACCTCATTCTGTGCTCATTGGGCATTAGGATGAACTCAATGCATTGTCTTGCATCAATATTAGTATGAAATGATAAACTCCATTACAGTTTCCCTAAGATTCGCTAAGGAATTCGTGATCTTTATGTTACTATATAACTGAAATGTATGAAAAGAAAGGGGTTGAAATCTAGGAGATATGGACGTGATTGGGCTGGAACAGCAAACCAAATGAAATGATTTTTAATTAAGAGAATTGAATTCTCGTCATTTATATAACGTGTTTATATTATGTTGAAAAAGAAATGACCCAAGCGGTTAAGGCGTCAACCTACTGCTCCGGAGGATTCGGATTCGAATCCGGTCGGAGAAAAACCCTAGAAAATCTCAGGCAGTTCGTCCAGGATACGTTCGGCACCATCCTGGTCGAATTTACGATGTTTGTGATAAATGTCTTCGTAATACCCGAATTTCGTCGGCAATTTATTTTGATTATAATTGAATATTAGATTTAATACTTAATTGTTGGCAATTTTATCAAACTTTTAATATATTTAATTAAAAAATATTAACTGGATAATTATTTTAAAATTAAAATGATAAAATATTTGTAAGCGCGCATCTACTTAAATTCGATGTGTTAATTTAAACCTTTTTTCTAATTTTTATAATAATTTTCTGTTCCTTTAGAAAATAATATAATTTTTATTTTAAAAGTATTTTAAAAATTAAACCAAATATTTAAAAGAAAAAATTTCGAAACGATGATAAAATTTAAATTTTTCATATACCCTTATGACGTAAGGGGGCGTTTTTACAGCAAATGGCGACGTAAACAAGTATAAAGTTTGAAAATGTCTAGTGAAGAGGTAATTAGCATCGATTATTTATAATTGTACGCATTAATGTTTATAAATTCAGACTTAAAATATAGTTTAGTTATATATAAAACGTAAAAACAATTTTTTTTGCGAAGAATATTATATTATAATATCTGTTTATGAATAACTTGCAATTGCAGTGGAAAAGTGGATAAGACCACTGAACTCGGTTGGTCTGGTCGTGGGTTTGAACCCGACCAACGGGCTGGCCACGTGGAGTTTCCCGGATTTTCTTCACGTGTCTAATATAGATACGTGAAGAAAATCCGGGAAACTCCACGTGCGACCAATATAGGGACCATTTTTCCCATAGAAAATCGTCCTGAGAGGCTCTCCTCTTGGCAGACCACCCACGTGTTGTATTGTTATATCCCATTAAACCAGTGAATCCCAAAGTGGATTCTAACCCTCGGGTACTGTTTGAATGGCAAGGGTTTGGGTCACTGACCTTTCCTCTGTTAAAACAGCTAAGAAGAAACATTGCATTTAATAGTTTCCAGATGTTGAGAACAGTTCATAGTAAGGACACAGTGTGATGTTCATAGGAAAACTTTTCTAGTAGTGAATCTAGGGCAGAAATCATGAACAAATGTAGCATATTGAGAATGGAAGCAAACTGTAGAGCATATCGATGGGAACAAAAAAGTCAATGGAACCATGCCCGTACGGGTGACCCTTTGCGAGATATAGGCCCACCCGAAAATGACTATGTGGAAAATTTGAGACCCTCAAAAATGGGGTAAAATTCAAAAGTGAAAATTTTCAGAACTAAATCTCGAAACCATGGCATTTTTTGCCGTTTTTTTTAGAACTTACTAGACACTAGACCAAAACCACCCTAAACATGAGGATCACCACCTTTCGACCACCACTCCCGGAGAGTGCCATGGGGTGTTGTGCCTCACTCGCTCTCTCTCTGCTAAGCCTATCGCGTGTCTAACAGGCAGCAAGCCGTATTCTAACGACACTTCCATCAGCAAAGACCAAAGAAAAGCCCAATTATTACCGCTAATTCGGCAACACTTTCTCCACCGCCACTGCTCTATACCAAGCGCGCTTCTATTTCGTTATCTCTATCATATTCTAATCAGATAAAGTATGAATATAATAATCAGCTCTCATTTTGATTTTAAGTGTCTTTTAACCAGGGCTGTGGAGTCACGTAAAAATCTACTGACTCCAACTCCGACTTTTCCTTACCATCCAACTCCAGCTAAAACACCAAAACTCCACGACTCCAACTCCGACTCCACAGCCGTGCTTTTAACAAAGCAACTTTAAGTGGCTTTATAACAAAGCAACTTTAAGTGGCTTTAATAGAAAATTCCTGGATAATACTTTCAATTATCCAGGAAAAGACAATAATTTGCCTATCTTTCGCTATGATTATATTATTATGGTACAATACTGTATTTTATTACCTATTAGATAAATACCATATATTAAGAGGCATTGGTGTAGTTTTATACACAGACATTAGGGTTTAACTGTTAAATATGATGTGCTTTTATTTTTAGTACATGAAAATCAGTATTTCAATTTAGTACCCCTCCATAATGGGTAGAATGATTGATGCAGGATAACATTTTTCTTTTAGCCTTAATATAGCCCAATAACTTAGCAGATCATTTAGCTTTAATTAATATTCAGATCAGTAGAATAATAATAAATTAATGTAGACATACCATATTATATTTGACAAGAGATAGCAGCCTAACTGTCTACCTCCTGCCAAATTACTTAGCCTTAATAGTCCAATAAAGGAATCTGGCTGTTCATTTGATGTTTAATTAATTAAGCTACCTAAATAATTTTTCTCTTTGACAATTACATTACTTCTAAATGATGCAATTATTTAATTCATTAATTAGTTAATGCAAAACATTGTCACATTAAAGCTACATGACTATTCAGAATTAGTGCAATGAGTACTAATTGAACTTATAAGAATAACTTATTTAAGAATAACTTATTTCCTATTTCAGTTGCTGAATGGGGTGCTATTTTAGTAATCGTGTTTTTACCTTTCCCTTTCAAAATATCATCATTAATGCTTCTCTATACCTTGTTTCTTGAGAAGAATGTAGCATGAATAGACAATTAACGAATAGTATTATCTGTTAAAAGACCAACAACAAAATGAAAGTCTCCACCCTATTTGCTTTTTGTTGGTCTCAATTAGTCCATGGCACTTGTGGCTGACAGGGTGCCCCAATTTGTTTCATTCATTTTTATCACATGACTCTCCAGACTTCTTGCCTGAATATATAGAATTTTTCTTACTGAGCAACTGTTGATACTGTGTACTGCGTGTACTGGCTATTTATACTTTTTATGCTATTTACCAGTGCACACCATCTGAAAAATAACTCTGATTGTTACTGACTTTCAACACTACTCTAATCCCTATTAACTGTTCAATGTGATCTGAATTCTGAAGGTGTTTTCAACGGTTGAATCATAATTAATCATTTGTGATATTTCTCACATTCAGTGTAACATTGTCTTACAAGGATGTCCAATTTGCAACATTTGTCCTCAATAAACCACACTGTGAGGAAGTAGTACTCAATGTTTAGAGTAAAAACTTCAAAGAAATAAATCATACACTCTATGAATCCAATGCAAAGAACTTAAAAGTTTATTTTAGTCCTTCCGAACACTTCTCTCTCCTTTCACTATAACACACACACACACACACACACAAAGAAAAACAAATTCGTGACTCTCTCATCTACACACCATCTCTCCTTTTTCTTTTTTCCAAAAAAGTCCTGCTTCCTCCATTGAGCATGCGTGATATCCCTCTCTCCCTCCTTGATCTGGGTTTTCAGTCGTCATTGAAAATGCCCATCCCTTCTTTACACTGTGGCCCACCCAAGGAGCTGGTTATGCAACAGAAGATGTGGTTTTCAGACCACAACACTTTTTATGCATCCCACAAACAAAACTGCTCTTTTTTGTTACTTGCAGTGCCAAAGTATCATAGTGACAAGTTTTGGTACTACACTTTTTTTTAAAGAAATATCTTCTGTAGATCCTGAAATGTTATCATGCTGATTTGGTTGCATTTAGACTGCTAAATATCTCTCTGGACAGCAGTGAATAGGAGTATTTTAATTACTACCATCACTTGAAATTTAAAAATAGGCAAGTAATGTTCAAGATACAGTGGAACCCCGGTTAATGAATGTAATCCGTTCCACGAGTCCGTTCGTTAACCGAATTGTTCATTAACCGAAGCAATTTTTCCCATAGAAATGAATGCAAATACAATTAATCCGTTCTAGATGTCAGTATTTTTGTAATTTTATTTGTAAAATGGGTTTTCTTTAATGAAAATATAGGAAAACGTGCTCATAAACAGTCGATCTAGGTTAAATTTTCGGAAAAGGGGAAAGATTTGACAAGTATAAAAACATCACATACGATTGTTAAAGTTCTAAAATGACAGATAGCAGAAACAATATGCTAAATTATGAGCGAAAGGCTTATAGGTTTATCAACAATCTCTGATTAGAGTTGACGAACAGGTGTCAAATAAACACCTCGGAAAAAACCTTTCTCGTGACCTTATCTGGTTTCGGTTTTCACCTGGACACAAAGAAGAAAACAATTGGGAAGCGAGGAATGGGACGCAGGACTAACTGTAAGGTGAGATTCAAGAAAGAAATACTATAAAAACCCCGAATCTCAAGGTCAAAACGTAGTTTTCCTAAAAGTTCTATGGCGATTAATCTATGTTGTTTTCATCTGGATTAAGCCTGAAGTCATGCCCGCTAAAATTTGTATTGTGTCTCACGGACTGCTCCAGTCGTTGCAGCTCTGTCACCTACCATCGCTTCTCTGACCAAGCGAACCCATCTCGTCCGCTCTGGGGCTACGACTAATCAGCTTGCACTATCGTAGGACCAGCGATACGCCACTCCTCAGTGCGGAGAGAAAATACTGTAGATAAGCCATTTCCAACTACCTAAAATATGTAAGCATCTTCCAGTTCTAATAAACGATTTTCACTGTAAAAAACTTGTCATCTTTGTCTCCNAATACTGTAGATAAGCCATTTCCAACTACCTAAAATATGTAAGCATCTTCCAGTTCTAATAAACGATTTTCACTGTAAAAAACTTGTCATCTTTGTCTCCTCCGCCACCACCAACGTACGAATGGATCCTAGACCATCACTGACACACAATTAATTGATTTTCCCTAAAAGTCGGCAAGCTTACAAATTTGACACAAAAAGCCGTTAAGTTCGTTATCCGAGACAAAATTTTTGCAAAATAAAAGTTCGTTAACCGATTTGGTCGTTAACCGATTTGGTCGTTAACCAGGACGTTCGTTAACCAGGGTTCCACTGTATTTAGAAGAAAATAATAATACAGTAGAGCAGGGGTTGCCAAACATTTTAACCGCTGACCCCAACAACTTTCCAAAACCTCACATTGACCCCCACTGTAAAGTTTTATTACAAGTGCAAGTGTATGAGCAAAAAAAAAAAAAGACGAAAGAAAGAGAAATGATTTTACTATGCATTTCCTTTAATTTTACATACATTACATTTATTTGTAACTCACAATCAATGAGACGGGTGAGCCTGATGTTCCTTCGCAAGATTAGCAATATTTGGGTCAAAATTTGTTAGCTTTAGTCTTAAATTGCCTTGAAGTTCCATATTTAACTTATTTCTCTGTTTGGTTAAGATGGAATTAACATGGCTAAAACCAGCTTTGGCCATACATGAACTTGGAAATGCCAACAACTGAGCGCCATAATCCATTCTGGGATATTGATATTTTCTAAATCTGCAAAATGCACTTTAAAATCATCACTCAATTTTTGAAGGTGATTTGTATATATTTCCAAGTCTTCATCTATAATTTTCTTAGATTTGGAAAGTACTGAAAATCTTTATGTAACAATGAAGATTTAAACAAGTTTAATTTAACTTGGAAGCCTAAAAGAATTGTCCGAGCTTGAATAATTGTAATATCTTCACCTTGGAGTCTTGTTTGAACGTCATTGAATTTTACAAATAAGTCTGCTAAGTAAAAAATGTGGTTCTTATGTTTTTGTAGTTTGTCACTCAGAACAGAATTTATTTTGGTAAGAAATTCTATCGTAGAATCAAATAGGGAACCCCCGCTTCATTCCAGGAACCCCGACCTTCCTCGAAACTTACTTGTAGAAGTCCAGCAAATGTCGACTGGACTAATTTTCTAATTTTTTTTTAGATTCGCTTTCACTCCAACACGAGTATTTAAAATAAAAAAAAAAAGGTTTTTTCAAAGCATAATTTTGAAAATTAAGCAGGCATTAAGGGGCAGCTAGTGAGCAGTGGTTGGGTCACTAGAGAAGCAGTAGCAACTGAAACTTGGTTAGAAACTTGTAGTAGTTACTTTTATTCACTTTATAGAATGCTTTACAGCAGGGGTGGCC
>NW_019386383.1:56490-69442 GCF_000671375.1 Centruroides sculpturatus | reverse complement strand
TTGAATACCAGCAATAGCCGAAAATATATCAGGAGAACCATTTCCAAAGGCTAACAAAGTTACTCCCTGTTTATATATGTTAAGGTTAATATATTCAATAATTATTTTTTATAATTAGAATATATTTGTGTGGTTCCATAATAAGTAATTTGGTTAACAATTATTTCCATATTTTATTATTAATTTATCCCCAAGTTTCAGGATGTTTATGTGTCTGTAGGTGCATATACACAAGTTTACTTATATAATGAGTGTATAGATATATACGTGTTTATATTGTATGCAAGTATTTATTATGCATAAAAAAAATTGCTAAGAATGCTGATGTGAATATAAGTATATATTTCTATTGTTGATTTTAAATACTTATGTGTAATATATACATGTAGGTATATGTCTCAACATTATACAAGTATGTTATGTATAGTAATATGTGTTTACGTGAATGGTTAATTGATTGTCGAATATATTTACATATCTAAATATATCTGTATGTATAAAAGTATTTTATTTGTACGTATGTCATGTCTGAGTACGTATGTTCTATATGTATGTTTGTCTTCTGTACCTTTTATACGTAAGATATGTTTAAAGCAATTTGCAATAACAAAACTTTCAGCTACACAATACAATATATAATTAATAACATAAATATATTTTAATAGAATTAAAAGATACAGCAACATTCTGAGACATCTTTAAAGTTTTCGAAATGACGAAAAGTGCAGGACATAAGCTATAGGAAAAAATAACAATTGATTCAATAAAATAAACAAATTTTATAGTAAATATTAGAAAATATTTGAAGCGTAACAAAGTCTTATATAAAATAGCTAGAAGCTATACACATGTTAGAAACTTTTATGGATAAATTTTATCGCGAGTTCTGCTCTATGTATTTCTAGTGATGACAACGACTATATACTAAACCTATATACAAGTCGAAATCTCACAGTTTTACGATTTTAGAACAACAAATGGTTCACTTGAGGATGTAAAAAAATTTTATGTTTGTAAATCTGACGTTGTCATCTTCAATGTTATATTGGTTGTTAGTTTAACATTAGGGGGTATAAAACAGAATATCTACTCACAAGTCATTTGCTGTCATCCCTAGACCAATGAATAACAACAATAGCCATAAAACCTGATGAAAAAGAGAAAAAATATGTTACTAAAATTATTATATCACTTGTAATTTATTGGTTTCTATAGAATCGAATTTAAATATANAAACGGGTAAGATTAGCTATAATGTAATTATCTTAATCTTCACTATCGTTACTTTTTGCCCAGCGAAGCGGGTCCTTGCAGCTAGATTCCAGATTACTTAGAAAAACAGTCTTTTATATATATATAAAAAACTATATTACAAATAAAAACCCAGCGAAGCGGGTCCTTGCAGCTAGTATCATATAAAATTGTATTTAATAAAAAGAAATATCAAATAATTCGAATAATAAAAAATTTTAAAACATTTAAAAAAAATTCATTCGAAAATTAAAAATTGAATTCCCAAAAATTAATTTAAAGCATTAAAAAATGTTCGAAAAGTTAATTGAAAATTTTAAAAAATTTAATTTCAATCCTAAAAAGTAAATTCAAAAAATCTTAAAAAGGAAATAAATAAAATTAACTCATTGAATTTTAATTCTCTTTTGGAAAAATATAAAAAAATATTATCCATGAAATTAGTAATTTCGGACATTATTAATTTTTTTATCAGTTATAAATTCTTGTTTACAGCTGATAAAATAATAATTAAAATGAAATGATTTTTTAGATTAGTGATTAACGACAAAGAGGATAGAATTAGCATATAATAAGAGAAACGAAAGAGGAGAAAGAAAAATATCCTTATCAGAAAATGATATTGATAATCCTATAGATTATTCTCATCAATTTAAAGATTTTAAAACGAGAAAAAAGAAAAATATAATCATTATCTGCTTGTGTAGTTCGTCTCATCTCTAATGCATCGTCATCAATCAGTTTGAGCGTGATAAAGTAAAAATAATGTTAAACCTCTCCCTCCTAACATAAAACTTAACATCTGCATTTATCAGACTAATGAAGTACAGACTTGGGACACGACGTAATTGAAATGTCATGAGTATAACCCCATCTGACATTTATTACTGAAATGCAAAATTATGATCTTTAATAAACTATAAATTCTCATCTGTATCTTTATAACTGGTGATTTTTCTTTTAATAATCATCAAAAAATTTATTATTATTATTATTTTCTTCTTCGAGATGATAGAGTATAGCGGATGATAAATTTATGACTGGCTGTTGTTTGTAGTGTGCTCTGCTATTATGTACTATAGATGATATACAAACAACAATTATAGGTGCTGTGCCATAGTAATATAGATACTATGCTGTTATGTTTCATGTGTTTTTAAGCTATAAGATGAACAATTTTAATAAATTGTTTATGCTATATATGCTATACGTATGCTCGACAACTGGCTAATATGTATGTCGTGTTATCTTTACAGCTAACAGCTACAGGTGATGATTTTTTTCAACAAATGCTACATATGTTGTGCTTTCTTCACAAATCCCTCATTGTAGATGCTATTACAGAACAGATATATATGAAGAAAGCAGTAAAGCTAGTACAGTAAATGCTTT
The DNA here is from genome assembly GCF_000671375.1 of Centruroides sculpturatus. Lineage (NCBI taxonomy): Eukaryota > Metazoa > Arthropoda > Arachnida > Scorpiones > Buthidae > Centruroides > Centruroides sculpturatus. The sequence continues at coordinate 66,799 of NW_019386383.1, read as the reverse complement.
AATGTATTGCTGTGTTATTTTATATCTATTTATTATGATTCATAATTTTATGATACTATCTGATGTACTTCATAATTAAATACTACGAATTGCCACGAATATATCACAACCAGCTACTACAGATAATACTCTTTTTTATATTTACATAATACAAAAGCTCTGTTACGTTACGTAACTAGTAACTGCATATATAACACGCATTCTGATGAAGATCCAAAGTTGCAATTTTATGCTGAAAATGAACATGTTAAAATCTAGCTATTGTAATTGTTTACTATTGTTTAAAAAGTATTAAATATTTATAAATTGGAAAACCTAATTAGAATATTAATTTTAAACGTAATTATAATAAATTTTAATTAAGTTACAAAAAGTGAAGTTGTTCTATTATTATTATCATTAATTTCTGTGCATTTTACACAAAATCAATTACATTTTTAAGAATTATTTTCCATTTCATATCTTTATTTGCAAGTTCTCTTAATAGGCATAGATTCCGACGTTTCACGTTACATAAATATACCGTTTTGAGATAATAATAAATTTGAAGTAAATTGTATTTAATAAAAAAAAATATCAAATAATTCGAATAATAAAAAATTTTAAAACATTTAAAAAAAATTCATTCGAAAATTAAAAATTGAAATCCCAAAAATTAATTTAAAGCATTAAAAAATGTTCGAAAAGTTAATTGAAAATTTACCAAAATTTAATTTCAATCCTAAAAAGTTAATTCAAAAAATCTTAAAAAGGAAATAAAATAAAATTAACTCATTGAATTTTAATTCTCTTTTGGAAAAATATAAAAAAATATTATCCATGAAATTAGTAATTTCGGACATTATTAATTTTTTTATCAGTTATAAATTCTTGTTTACAGCTGATAAAATAATAATTAAAATGAAATGATTTTTTAGATTAGTGATTAACGACAAAGAGGATAGAATTAGCATATAATAAGAGAAACGAAAGAGGAGAAAGAAAAATATCCTTATCAGAAAATGATATTGATAATCCTATAGATTATTCTCATCAATTTAAAGATTTTAAAACGAGAAAAAAGAAAAATATAATCATTATCTGCTTGTGTAGTTCGTCTCATCTCTAATGCATCGTCATCAATCAGTTTGAGCGTGATAAAGTAAAAATAATGTTAAACCTCTCCCTCCTAACATAAAACTTAACATCTGCATTTATCAGACTAATGAAGTACAGACTTGGGACACGACGTAATTGAAATGTCATGAGTATAACCCCATCTGACATTTATTACTGAAATGCAAAATTATGATCTTTAATAAACTATAAATTCTCATCTGTATCTTTATAACTGGTGATTTTTCTTTTAATAATCATCAAAAAATTTATTATTATTATTATTTTCTTCTTCGAGATGATAGAGTATAGCGGATGATAAATTTATGACTGGCTGTTGTTTGTAGTGTGCTCTGCTATTATGTACTATAGATGATATACAAACAACAATTATAGGTGCTGTGCCATAGTAATATAGATACTATGCTGTTATGTTTCATGTGTTTTTAAGCTATAAGATGAACAATTTTAATAAATTGTTTATGCTATATATGCTATACGTATGCTCGACAACTGGCTAATATGTATGTCGTGTTATCTTTACAGCTAACAGCTACAGGTGATGATTTTTTTCAACATATGCTACATATGTTGTGCTTTCTTCACAAATCCCTCATTGTAGATGCTATTACAGAACAGATATATATGAAGAAAGCAGTAAAGCTAGTACAGTAAATGCTTTAATGTATTGCTGTGTTATTTTATATCTATTTATTATGATTCATAATTTTATGATACTATCTGTTGTACTTCATAATTAAATACTACGAATTGCCACGAATATATCACAACCAGCTACTACAGATAATACTCTTTTTTATATTTACATAATACAAAAGCTCTGTTACGTTACGTAACTAGTAACTGCATATATAACACGCATTCTGATGAAGATCCAAAGTTGCAATTTTATGCTGAAAATGAACATGTTAAAATCTAGCTATTGTAATTGTTTACTATTGTTTAAAAAGTATTAAATATTTATAAATTGGAAAACCTAATTAGAATATTAATTTTAAACGTAATTATAATAAATTTTAATTAAGTTACAAAAAGTGAAGTTGTTCTATTATTATTATCATTAATTTCTGTGCATTTTACACAAAATCAATTACATTTTTAAGAATTATTTTCCATTTCATATCTTTATTTGTAAGTNCCCTCCTAACATAAAACTTAACATCTGCATTTATCAGACTAATGAAGTACAGACTTGGGACACGACGTAATTGAAATGTCATGAGTATAACCCCATCTGACATTTATTACTGAAATGCAAAATTATGATCTTTAATAAACTATAAATTCTCATCTGTATCTTTATAACTGGTGATTTTTCTTTTAATAATCATCAAAAAATTTATTATTATTATTATTTTCTTCTTCGAGATGATAGAGTATAGCGGATGATAAATTTATGACTGGCTGTTGTTTGTAGTGTGCTCTGCTATTATGTACTATAGATGATATACAAACAACAATTATAGGTGCTGTGCCATAGTAATATAGATACTATGCTGTTATGTTTCATGTGTTTTTAAGCTATAAGATGAACAATTTTAATAAATTGTTTATGCTATATATGCTATACGTATGCTCGACAACTGGCTAATATGTATGTCGTGTTATCTTTACAGCTAACAGCTACAGGTGATGATTTTTTTCAACAAATGCTACATATGTTGTGCTTTCTTCACAAATCCCTCATTGTAGATGCTATTACAGAACAGATATATATGAAGAAAGCAGTAAAGCTAGTACAGTAAATGCTTTAATGTATTGCTGTGTTATTTTATATCTATTTATTATGATTCATAATTTTATGATACTATCTGATGTACTTCATAATTAAATACTACGAATTGCCACGAATATATCACAACCAGCTACTACAGATAATACTCTTTTTTATATTTACATAATACAAAAGCTCTGTTACGTTACGTAACTAGTAACTGCATATATAACACGCATTCTGATGAAGATCCAAAGTTGCAATTTTATGCTGAAAATGAACATGCTAAAATCTAGCTATTGTAATTGTTTACTATTGTTTAAAAATGTTAAATATTTATAAATTGGAAAACCAAATTAGAATATTAATTTTAAACGTAATTATAATAAATTTTAATTAAGTTACAAAAAAGTGAAGCTGTTCTATTCTTATTATCATTAATTTCTGTGCATTTTACACAAAATCAATTACATTTTTAAGAATTATTTTTCATTTCATATCTTTATTTGCAAGTCCTCTTAATAGGCATAGATTCCGACGTTTCACGTTACATAAATATACCGTTTTGAGATAATAATAAATTTGAAGTAAGTACACTTACACTAAGTCCAACAGCGATTGTAGCACCTTCATCTCCAAAAGAACAGTACATATAAGCGGTGTAATCGATATAACCAAGAGTGCTTCTACAATCAAGTGTCGTTCTCACAAAGTTACAACGTTGATTCTTATCTATACCATTCACGGCACGACACTACAAGTAAAATTAAATTCAAATATATACAATTATACATTCCGTAAATTTATTTAATAATAATAAAAAATGTTTAAAGCAATTTACGGTTAGGCCCGATCACTTTGTCAGAAGATGGCTATAAAGTTATAAGTTATTTTGTCTCAAAGATCTTGAGGTCTTTTTGACTCGGGATCCTGACACCAGTTAAAAAGTAACGCATCTTAATTGGAGATTAAATCTATCGTTAGAGATATGTTTGAGTGGGAAGAGTCATGAAATCTCGATAGGGTGGCCGTCATTAAAATAAATCGAGTTCGAAACCAATTAAACAAACAATAAAAGTTTAATAATAAGTATGAATCGGGGAGTACATATTGATACAATTAGCATCTTTTCAGAGAATGTAGGAATTAAAATCGAATATATCTATCGATAAACTATCTAATTATACCTGTATTTTACCGAGTGAGATAAGTTCACAATAATTGGTGCATAATACCTCTTAATAACAGTCGAATGCCGATTATCCTCTCGTCGATGTAAGGAACAGGAAGAGCGAGAATCTTCACTGGATGACTGTTTCAGTGGAGAGATAAACGAGAACGATGAGAGCCTCGAAACTGGGATGTTTACTCCTTTTATCCCCAAATATCCTCCAATCAGAAGACAATTTGTTACATATGTGACGGGATCCGCTTGCAAACTACAGCTTCGCGAGAGCTAAACGCTAGCAATTGTGTGCCAGCACACCCGATGACCTCAAACGCCCTGCCCCTTTCTTCGCGCCCGCGCTGTTTTTCCCTTGCTAGTGCAGTGATACGAACATAAGCTTGCTGTTCGTATCACTGCTCTGTTGACAGAATTCAACAGAGTAGTCACGCTAGCAAGAGAGGCATGTGCTTTGTAGGAAAACCATACGAGGTATTCACAATGTCATTTTACAGCCAAGAACTGAACAATAGGCATGCCAGTTTTAAACCAGGTAGAGACTTGTGTTAGAACAAACCTAATATTTGTAAAACAATCGCAAAGATTTTTATAAATTGATTTTGTTTTATCATAATTTTACAATTTCTACTAAAACCGAACAAATTAACAATTAATCCGAGCCATGAATTTAAAAACAGGTTTGTCCGGATGAAAACTGGCCTGGTGGCAACATTAGTCTCTAATCTTTAATAATGCAGCACTTTTACGTGAGCAAACGCTGTATAGATTTAGGCTACTTTATGCCTACGTAGCTTACCTAGCAAAAATGGCTTGTAGCGTCACGTGAAAGAGCTTTAAAGCGCGACCGAGCGTAGGCTAGCTCCCGCTTCCTATAGTTTGCTGTGTCACAAGGGCCATGAGGTAATGAATTGACTGACAAGTTGACCACGTCAGCCTGCACATTATCTTCAAAATTCACCTACAAGAAGTTATCTGCAATCTCCCTGAAACATCAACTACAACACATAGCCAACAATTTGTGGCAGAAGAAGTGGGACTGCGCTGATACAGGAAGGCTATGTNCTATAACGGAAAGAGAAGTAGGAAAACTTATTTTATTGGTTTTGATAGAAAGGTTATAGAGTACTTCAACTGTAGCAGATATCCTATCAATCAAATGTATATAAGAAAAAAAAAACTTATTCATTGAACCAATGACGTTTCAATTAAAGTCCAATTGCTTATCTATGAATAAGTAACATTTCAAACTTTGTATAATAAAATAAAATAAAAGTTAATGCTCCTATAATAGTAATGATAATCGCATTAACCTTCAATTATTATCATAAATATATATATATATATAAATATATTTGTTACTTTTTTAAAATTTATTTTATACTAAATAAGATACATGCGCGATAAGCGATGGGAAAATTCAAGTTAAAACCTTAAGGTGCAAAAGTTAAAAGGAGTAATTTTGCTGGAATAAAATTATTAAAGTGGAATGACTTTATTATTTTACTTTCATAAATGTAAAAATTTTTAATTACATAATCTTCACTGCTTTTAATGCGTTTAGTACGAGAACAATTTCGAAATTTTGCGTTTAATTCGGCATTCTTATGAAATGAAATTTTTTATAATTAAACAAATTTATAGTATTTTTAAATACATAAAAGTCATTAAAAATAGCAAAATGTCTGGTTTAAGATTAGAAAAGAAGTAGGACGCCATTTTGAGTCTAAAGTTATTACAATGCGAATTATAGATATAAGATTAGACAAAATAACTAGACGTGTGCGTCATACAGAATGCTTAAAAAGCGATAAAGATGCAGAATTACGGCTCACTTTTACGTAAAAATATTTTAAAATTAATTTAAGCATCAATTGCATAGAATTAAAACAAATGAAGCTTAATCGCTTACCAATGGTTCGTGAGTCTTTGTTGTGTTTAAATATAAAGTAGACACCGTAGTGTTAATCAAACTATATGTAGTTCGATTGTACATTTTTGTCTTCTTCGTCTTCTGAATCCTCTAACTAGTCTTCGAGATTTTTTCGTAGGTGCGGTAGCGGCGTAGTTTGTCGACATGTGCAGCCGACTCAAAATGGTAGTGACAAGACAGTGAGATGCATCTGTTTAAATACCTTTGATTTTATTTTTCCCATTTCATTTTTCCCATTTTCCACATCTATAATGACATATTTCATCCGAGTTTTACGTTGCAATTTTATTGGTGTTACGTACTTCAGGCCCAACCCTCATTTGGGGGTTAGAAACTGATAAACAAATAGAAATTACTTATCATTATCAAACTGTAATGCAAAATTCTTTACTTAAATTAAAATTCTAATTATGAATTTGCACTTTCTTTAGTGATATAAAATATTTTATATCGAAAACAGTTGAACATCAATTGCGTATTAAAGTTTTAAGTGCTTTAAGATTGAATGCATGACATTAAAGACTTGAGATAATTTCATCGAGTAGCTTTCAAGAATTATTATTTATATTTATATCCTTCATTTGTTATCGTGCACGAATATTTTATTTTCAACTTTAGCAACCATTTCAATTAATTAATACTTTAAAGATATGATATGTCAATGACTAACGGTAATTGAACGGTCTTTAATTAAAAATTTTAATTATCATTATAACAAAAATCAAGAATTACGTTGTGTCTTGCTTATTCCCTGATAAATTTTAGTAAAACAACGAAATCGGAACTATATCGAAAATTAAATCGTGTGTACCTAACGTATCTAGAGCCATTGGTAAACCTTGATCTAATAAAGATGCCTTCAATATATCAAGAATTCTACTACGTGTACTAAGCACTTTCATATCTTCCTGATAAAGTTTGATCTCATAATGATACCTCAGTTACATGTATAATTACATCGTTTATATCTTTCTAAATCTTGTGACTAGTTGTAATCAGGGGTAATTTCGGGAGGCTCACGATCAAGATCCATAGAAAAGGTTTCATAATGAATCTTCGTCACTTCTGAACTACCTCTGCAACACGTGTTCTTTCAGTAGTCTCTTCTGTAAATGGCCATAAACAATGTATAATATATTTTAAAAATTAAAATAAAACTCACAAAATTTTCTATTAAACACACTTTTATATATTTTAAACTTAATTACAGTACAGATATCGTATCTTATTTTCATTCTATCGAAGAAACACAAGATATACAATTATTTCACGTTTAATTTCTTCATACTTAAATATGATTTTAGTAATTATGAATATTTAATTAAATATAATAAATAAATAAATAACAAATTTTATTACAGCTTACAAACCGGATGAAAATTTCTAAGAATATATAAAAAATGAAAGATAAAGCATTAAAATACATAAAGATATTATTTAATGATCTCTTAGTATATTTTAGTCTTTAGAAAATCAATAAATGTATACAAATATAAACATAATTCTTATATAAGTTACTAAATTTAGTTTCAAAAGCATATTTACTTCAATAATTGATTATATTTAAGAGTATTTTTAAGAAAAGCCAATCAAAATAAATGATTTGGATAGACGTAAACGAAAATAATATAAGATATTTATATATTTTAAGATTTAATAATAAAATATAAATAAAAGTACTAAATTACAATTAAAATATAATTATAATTGTATTTATTTAAATTGATTATATCTTAAATTCATGTTTATATATATATTAAAATTATGTATAGCCTAAACATATTTACTATGCATTAAATTCTATATTTATTAAAGTTATTTAATTATAAAAATAAATAACGAAATATAATTGTAATTATTTAAATTAGATAAATTGTATTAACTTACTTATAGTTTTATGTAAAATATTTAAACTAGTAATAATTATATTTTTATGTATTCGTAATACTTGAGATGTTTGAATATTTATTACCATTAGTGTTTAATTTACTTTTAATTACATATATTATATATTAATAGTTATTATAACAACTTGATAAATGTTTACAGTCAGAATTAATTTTTTTTAATTACGAGTAAAGGCAAGCCAGTGCTAAATATGAAAAATAAAAATTCAAAAGAGTTTAAAAGTGATTGGTTAAAGTTATGGTCGTCTTAACGATGATTGGTTATGGAATAAAAACAGTCAGAAATACTTATAGTTTGAATTGAAAGGTTCGAAGATGATTGGTTTAAGATGCGTAAAGTAAATAGAAAGGTATTTACGTTTTATTTCGGCTGCCAATCATTATTCAGGTTTATTTAATTAGCAATTTATGCCAACTTAATTAGCAATCAATCATCCTTAAAAGATTTTTTTAATATTTCACAGAAGAAACAAAAATATTCTTTTAACTTACTGTTCCTTAAATTTTATACATTTATAAAAAAAATTCTCGATATATTAAATATAAAAAATTATTTTAAAAATAATATATATTGATATTTATTTAATATCTTTTTGATATATTCAATACATGTTTATTTATTTTTCAGAGTTGAAAAGCGTAAGAATTGAATTTATGTCTTCGTTTCACAATCAATATTTCTCGAAGGAATCCAGATTTATTGTTTGAATGAAGAAGAATAGAATAAATGTGGTTTAATTTAAGTTGAAAAATGACTAAAAATATTTCATAAGGGAGCTCATAAAGATAATATTGTAGCAAGAACACTTTGTGAATGTCGTTGATAGCGTAATTTTTGGCTTGAAAATCTATTTTATTTTTGGATTTTCGGTTAAGTAGTCGTCCTTACTTTGAATATAATTTATTTATAATAACGTTTTCTTTCTAAAAGTATGATTTAATGTTATTACAATTGAAGAAAGTCTATATATTTTATTAAATATTTAACTCATGTATGAAGATAAAATTTTAGATAATAATTTATATTATTGCAACAAATAATGTAATAGCATTTAGATTTATTTTAAAAAAATAGTTTATTAATTACGGTGTGAAGAGCATCAATACTTACCGCTTCTCTAACAAATAATAAATATAAAATATATTTCATACTCTTGTAGAGAATATATATTCATATACATAGAGATAAATATAATAACTTTATATTTTAAAAAATTGTGTGATTATATTACAAATTTAATATTTTATTCCCATTAATATCGTTGCCATCTGCGGCAATGAGGCAAGTTTCTGTTTTAGACAGGTTTTACAGTACAAATCAGCATTATAAATTCTAAAACTTATCTAAAATACAGTTTATAATGATGTAACGTCTGTTTTTTTACATTTTATTCATCTTTATTGCAGCTTATTTATTAATTTAAAATTGATTTATGTTTTTATTTTTATTTTAATACGATAAAGCAGCAGTTTTTTTATGCTGACTTTTACTGATGAAGTTAAAATCATCAATTTGAATATTGTTTTTCCTTTTTTTTAATTTCATGCTGATGATTTATTTCCCTCTGTTATTTGGGAGGGGCCAATTTTTGACCCCTCCCAAATTTTTACATTTTTGGACTCGGAACACCTTGAAATTTCGAGATATACAAAAGATTCGAGGATTTTTCTATGTGTGGATGTTAGGCTGTGTGTGTGTGTGGGGGGGGGCATGATTTTGTTCACCCTGTTTGAAGCCTAATAATTTCTGTGGTCAGAGTGGTCAGAATCGGAGTCAGATGGTTTAACACAATAGTTAGTTATTAAGCGTCAAAGTAGTTGAACTAAATCATGTCCCATATACGTTCTAATATCTTAGGCGAGAACATCTTAACCGGTTTTACTGTACTATTATATGACGACAAAAAAGCTTACTTTGAGGGTAGAGACGAATTTTAATTTTTTATTTAAATTTTGAACGCTAATAACGAGTAAAATATTCATTAAGAGATATGATACATGACTACTTTTATGTTTTCACCCTATCGATCGTTTAATTATGAACCAAAATTTAATAGTATTAATGCTCCTTTTTATGCAAACTACAGTGTCACACTTCGTTTCTTAGACTTTACCCATTCTGAGATATTGTTTAATATCTCAGAACAGAAAATAAAGAAATTAAACAAATTAGACGCCAACACACACAGGCGTGCGAATTTTTCCCCTTTTATTGACTTTTCTGAGGGGTTCGGGAGGTCTCCAAAAATAAAAAATAAAAAAAACTTGAAGGGTCAAATATGACACAATTTCAATACTTTTCCGTTTTATATACATAACAAGTTGGGAAGTAAAAAAGGAGTCTGAGTCGGCGGGTTTTTTGACGACTCCGACTCCGACTCCGGCTAAAACACCAAAACTCCACGACTCTGACTCCGACTCCACAGCCCTGAAAAAAATGTAATATAGTTATATAT
>NW_019386383.1:53476-55402 GCF_000671375.1 Centruroides sculpturatus | reverse complement strand
CCACTTATGTCTCGGAATATTTTTATAAATATTAAATCCGATAAAAAAAGGTTGACGTGAATATTAAACACATGAAAAAACAAGTTAAAATTCTAACCACATTAAAATCGTCAATCAATGCACGCACTGCACACCTATCAAGACCGTCTCTGATTTCATCCACCAGATAGTTACTGCTAATAGATATATTATATTTTAATTAGTAGATGTTATCGAAGCGAGAATTGGCATTTAGAGGGCGTAGAGAATCTATTAAATCTAATATAACAGAGTTAATTATATTGAACTTGCTTATTTATTAAGTGCGTTAGATAATCTATTAATTAAAAATACATTTAGAGAAGTCTACGGTTTTTACTGGCTTATCGAACAAACGAATACGAATGGACCCTAGACCGTCGCTGAGTGATTGCCCCTGGAAGTCGGCTTCTTACAGAAACACAGCTTCCCTATCATCAAATGTCACGGTACGCCACTGTTATATAATTATCTATCTATACAACCCATTAAACGCGTGTCAGTCAGTCTGTCCGACCGTCCACATAACAGTGTGCCAAAAACGGGCACTAGAGGCGCCCTAGCGATGATTTTAAATTAACAATAAATTATTTTTATTTGTGATACAAATTTATTATTGATATAAATTTATTATTTTTACCACGGAATGATATAAATAATTATTATATGCCTTGCCTTATTATATGCTGAGATTAACTTTGCGCCGCATGTTTACAACATCCCGTGACTTACAAGTCAGTGAACGTCGCGCATTGACTGACGGGAAATTTATTTAAAAAATGGCGGATACATTTAAAATCGAGGTTTACAACCGAAGGCAAATAAACAAATTAAACTATTTTAAACTTTTTAGAATGTTTAATAGATTAAAATATAGATCCGTATGACGCGATTAGGACTTGAACAGAGCTGTAGAACATATTGATAGGAACAAAAATGTTAAATGAACCGTGCCTCATGGGAATTTGTAAAGAATGCCCACTAGGGGGTCTCCCGGGCTACTATTATTTTGATATTTTATCACGAAAACATTACACATTTTTAGTAGGCAGCAACTAAGTCAGTTGCTGCATATCAAAAATACCACTTTGGCATAAGGACCACCAATAAAAGAAAAATTTAACAATACGAAACAATTACATATGAAGTATAATGAAACAATTAAAACAAATTCACTAGTCCAAGTAATGTAAAGTTAAACACCGATCCACATAAGTCAAACGACATCGAAATATCCTGCATAGAGTTGTGTGCTTTTCTCGGCTACAGTTAAAAGAAATAGACCCACCTGTTAGCAAATTTAATATAATCGAAATGGGTTGATATAATGATAATGATAATAATAAACCCAGAGTAAAAACGATTAGTAGTTAAAAGTTGAGATTTGGTACACAGTTAGGGTACGACATAAGAATGCAAACTATAAACGGTTTTTTTTAAAAATTCACCCAGCGAAATGAAGATAGACAGTTAAAAAATAGCTTGAGAAAGTCGCTTTCTACTGTACTATTTTAAAAGTTATTTGGGTTTTTGCGAAATATATTGTGGTTATTTCTATGCACATAAGAAAATAACTCTAATTAGCATCGAAAGAAATGAAAAAAAGACATACTATATAAACTAAATATAAACTACACACTATAATATAATAGTGTTTACAGGTTAGAAGTACAAAATGATATAATAATCTTAATGTTTGCTGTTGATGTTTTAACTGACCTACGCTGGGCTAATCCGCTAGCTTTTATATAGGCCTATAGACTTTTAAATTATTATTAAATATGAAATATAAAACCTATTAATTGTATAAAAATTATAAAAACATCCCAGACAAAGAAAATATAACTCAGAAATAATTGATTTCCAACCTAATTAACTAGAGTGTCGTTAAAACCGAAAACGGCCGGC
>NW_019386383.1:39796-51715 GCF_000671375.1 Centruroides sculpturatus | reverse complement strand
AGGTACAGAAAAAGCTCTAGAATTTATTTTCCTTAAATTTACGATTTATGTATCCGTTTGTCATAAAAATTTGTCTTTCCACTTTTTTCCCGAGACTACAAATATTCGAGTACAAAGTAACTGGTTTCGACTTATTTCTACTTAAGAAGTAGTTAAATAATTAAGCGATTAGGGAAGTGGGGACACAAATAAAACCCTGCTGAAAGAGCCGGAATTTTACTTAAACAAACGCTTAACCGTGTACAGTGTGGACTGATTTCTTCGTAATATTAGATGTAATAAAGACATAAATTTTTCCAGTTCAATGAAAGTGACTAAAAGTTGTAAATTTTGGAAATTTCCGTGGATACCTGGTCTTAAAACGAATTAGTTAGAAAACAAATGACTTTTAAGTTTAATAAATTTAGATGTTTACAGCTATGGCGAGAAACGTTTAAAATTTACAACAATCCTGTCGCGTCCTTTGAGATATACTAGTGATGAGACAAAAGAGGCATTTGACATTAACCGGTATCGGCACCCTCGGGATTTGGCAAGTAAGCACGCACCGCACACCTACCAAAACTATATTTATAATTTTTTTTAAAAGTATATTCATACAATTGAATATTTTGTACAGGTATGTATAATTATATATCCATCACACATTTTCTTTTAACAAGTAAGTTTTTATAATTTTATTTTTAATTTTAGCCCTTATATTATGGCTATCGATTTAGAATGTAATTGTGATATTGAAAATTTATTTCAAAAACTTTCGGCTCGAGACCGTATAATGAAAAAGAAAACATTAATAAAAGAGAAAGGCCAATGCCTAATTTAAATATAAATACGTCAACAAAAAAATTTGTTCGACATTTCTTACATAAACACAGCTTCTCTATCATCAAATGTCACGGTACGCTACTGACACTTACCTCTCGTATAAACCATAGCTAGGTTTTATTAGTTTTATAAAGTTGATTTAAGCAAAATAAACTAAAAATATCACAAATTTACAATAACACCAGCAGCAGTTTCAATGTAGATGATGTAAATAAGCGCATCCTATATACAATGCCAACTGTAGCCGCTCAGAAAAATAGCCTGGAGGCCTGGATAACTTCAAATTGCCTCTAGTCATTTTGTCCGAATTAAACAGGTGACGGTCCATCAGTTCCTGAAATTCCATGGAATTTAATAGATCATTTGCAGCGATTTTACCGGTAAGATCAAACCACGAACTTTGTAAATTTGCGTATTTTTCAACACTTCGGGAGAAGTTAAATTAAAGTGCACAGAACAACGACGGTGTGATGTCTATCGTCGCAGCAAAGTGACGACGAAAACATAAGGCAGTGTTTCTAGAGTTTAAAGACTCTTCTTTATAAACGACTATAACAGGCCAAGGTGACTTACATTATACAGACATTTACACTGTATTTAAACCGGTGTAATACTGCTAACAAATTTCACATGGCCATTCGTATGCACTACAAGTCGATGTTAAACTTCAATAAAAAATAAAAAAAAAACACACACACATTGTAGTCAGTATATGTTCAAACCTAAACAATAGTTATTTTAACAATTAAATTTGTAAATAGAATTGTCTTAATTGTAAATAAATTTATATATTTATTAAAACTTAATACGAAATTTAATAACTGAATTAAATTAATTATATATTATAATGAATCTAAGAATTCACGTAAATGTAAAAACGTACAAGAAGTGTCAGTACAAACAAACAAACCGTTAAAAACAATAAATTAAAATTCAAATAAAAATAATTTACGATAAATGTAATATAATAATACCTGTATATAAAAAGTAATAAATAGTATATTATCAGATAGTGCATTAGTTAGACTTAAAATTAAATTAATTACATTCAAAACACCGCTATAAAAAAGCCAATAATATATCAGCTTTCTCACACAAATAAATAAATAAATAAATAAATAATCCAATCTGTCATCTCTGATTCTTCTGCTGTCATCTGGTGGCAGACATTGCAATTAAAACCGAAATTTAATTTTAAATAAAATATATTTTTTAAAGCATACAATTATTATATTTTTAATTGTGTTGCTGTCTCACATTGACATAACCTAAAACGTTATTTTAAAAATTTAATTTTATACTTTTTAATCACTTTCACAAAACATGATTTTTTTTCCATTTCCTCATGAAATTATATCATCTTTATTATATTAAATAATTTATATAGAATTATTAGCTTTACATTTCCAACATTCAACATAAATATTATATTTTTTTAAAAATAAATGTTTAAATTACAAACAAATTTTTCCTCTGCTGCCATCTAGTATCAGTTTTTGTAAATAATTCTAAAGCTAAAGTTTATTCAAAAATAATAAATAATTCATAACATATAATTATTAAAAATTAACTTAGAGCAATATTCTTCATTTTATCTAAACCTATAACAATAGTTTAAATATTTTCCTTAATTAATACCTATACTGCTTTAAAATAAATATACATTATATACGTAGATTTCTGTATAGATGGCTTCTTGGCTGGCTATCCGTATAATCTTGCTGGGCTTTCAACGTATACCCATATATCTATCTTCTTTTGTCGTCTTCCCAGGCCTATTTACACAAATGGGCTTGGGGAGACGACATTTTCTCCATCAAATTACAGCTCTGTTCCGCGTCCAGTGATAAATTTTAAATTATAACTTTTTTACTGGATTATCTATGGCTTATCTTTTTTCCTAGTAGCTTTGGGCAATTCAGAATAACCTGTGTTAGGCTACTATGGCTATTAACCGAGCATCGATCCTACCTTGGTTTAATACACTTTAAATCTTTTAGGTTACAAGTACAGACTATACAAAACATATAAAAATTTATGACCCCAGCAATGAGCCCTCTCAAAGATATCTAACACATGCCATTAATACTTTCTAGCCTCTTAGTGCTTTCTGAGCGGAAAGAGGCCTTAGTTATCTTAACCAAACTGATTTGAACTTTATTGGAAAAAAAAGGTAGACTCGTAATCTGGCCCCTCAATTATCCGATGTACTCACCAGTTGATCGCCTATCTCTAAACCTAATAAATACATCTATACACCCAAACACACAGGCCTACATATATATATACTGCTTATAATTATTTCAGTATTTGAAAAGTGCAGTTTCATTTCACATATATAAAGGTATGTCACATATTTTCACTTTTTAATAAATCAATCATATGTATTATGCAAAATAAAGTAAATACAGTAGAACGTCGATTATCCGAAAGTCAATCATCCGAAAGAATTTTAGCTTTCCGGTCAGCCGGCAAATTTAAATTTTCGCCAGTGCTGTGGCGCTGCAATCTTTGGCTATGTCTTGGGCTACTCAAATATTTTACGTTTTTGATACTAAATTAACTTCTGAAGTATAATAATTTTTATTGTTTTTATATTTTTCAATATATTTATTTTGTTCGTACAAAATAAAAAAATAATTTTTAACGATACAATAGTCTTCGTTAGGCTTACCATCGACGAAAATTCAACGCGAAGCGACACGCAACGGAGAAAAATGTCAAGATGGGATAAATTAATATATTTTTTCGTACATAATCGGTTATCCGAAACAACGATCTTCCGAACAATCCCAGTCCCCAATTGATTCGGATAATCGATGCTATACTGTATGTTTATTTGAATGTGTTTATATATCCTGTATTATAAAATAAAACATTTTTAATATTTTAAATTACAAAAACACTACATCTGAAAGCATTTAACGTTTAAAAATGATTCAGCCGAGGCAATAGGTTTGAAATCTAATAGGAAATAACACATTACATCACTCATATGTGGATAACAAAGCCTAAATTGCAGTTAAAGCCGTCAATTAAATTCGGGTGACAAAGCCTAGGATGAAAATTCTTTTTAAAAGGCCACTTCGCCCAAGGTGACGTAATAGCTAGTGTTAAAGCTTAGAAGCATGTTGCAACATATAGTTGTTTTTTCTATGTAATGACACAGTGGGTTTTTCCGCTATAAATATGAGATTATACGAATATAGCCAAACATTTCAATAAAAAAAATCTATGTAAACATCCCGTTTAAATTCCGCAAACGCTTAGGATAATGTAAACTTTTAGGTTATATAATTTATTAATCTAAACTCATTCTTATATTTCTAAACTAAAATTTTGACACTTGATATACAATTATTGATGGAATACGAGTAATCAAAATGTAATAGTAATTGTTAAATTTCATAATGTAGCGATTTACCAATCTATGTAATAGGTGACAAATATTTTGACATTCTACAAAAATAGTAAGATTTCATCTATGGAAATCTGCATTATATCAATAGTTACAGCTAAACTGCACATCTTCTATGATACTTATTAGAAATGAAAGTTGATTTTTTAAGAAAATATTAATCTTTAAATATAATGATGGAGTTGAACAACGCTTATCGTAAACACTCGTATGTCCATCTAAGTAACTCTCTTGCAGTAGATATAACGAATGATTCTTTGAGTTTAAAATTCGTAAGTATATTTTAAGATATTAGTATTATTTTATACACAAGAAATTTCGAAAAATGTAATAAGAATTATCGTAATTCTTTAAATTTCGAAGAAGCTGGAGAGAATGATTAGAAGTGTAAGCTTATCGTAGTGTTTACTTTTCCAGCCGTGTTATATATAACAGAGGAAAAGTATACTGATCGATCAAAATCTGACCCCCCAAGATCTTTACATTTTTTGACCCGTTGTAGTGGCTTGCCTTTGTACATCATACTTTTCTCTTAACAATAGAGTCGTGTCGGTCATCTTTCTGAAATTTTACAAGGAGGTTTGTGTATTAAGGGGATTGGTGCTATTAAATTTCGGTGGTTAAAGGTTGAGTGGATGGGGGGGGGAAATGAAGAGTTCGTGTGTCGTATCTTTGTAGTGTTGGACCGAATAAATATTTTACTCGTTATTACTATTTACAATTTTTTTAAAACTTGTCCTTACCCTTAAAATTAAGCCTTTTGTCATTTTATAATAATTAATTATTTCTTCATATGCACAATAACGACGTGGTTACATTTAAAGGACAATCACATCACATGTCGTAGGTTGACTTAAAATTCCGAAATGCTCATTTTGATAAAAAAAAAAAAAAAGAAATATAGAATAAAAAATATCAAGGTGTTAACCTACAACCTGTGGTGTTATAGTTCTTTAAATATAACCACCATTGTTATTCTGCATATGAAGAAATAAACTATTGGCATTTTTTTAATGTAATATCATAGCAGATGTGTCGTTACACGCGCAATATTCTTCATTTTATCTAAACCTATAACAATAGTTTAAATATTTTCCTTAATTAATACCTATACTGCTTTAAAATAAATATACATTATATACGTAGATTTCTGTATAGATGGCTTCTTGGCTGGCTATCCGTATAATCTTGCTGGGCTTTCAACGTATACCCATATATCTATCTTCTTTTGTCGTCTTCCCAGGCCTATTTACACAAATGGGCTTGGGGAGACGACATTTTCTCCATCAAATTACAGCTCTGTTCCGCGTCCAGTGATAAATTTTAAATTATAACTTTTTTACTGGATTATCTATGGCTTATCTTTTTTCCTAGTAGCTTTGGGCAATTCAGAATAACCTGTGTTAGGCTACTATGGCTATTAACCGAGCATCGATCCTACCTTGGTTTAATACACTTTAAATCTTTTAGGTTACAAGTACAGACTATACAAAACATATAAAAATTTATGACCCCAGCAATGAGCCCTCTCAAAGATATCTAACACATGCCATTAATACTTTCTAGCCTCTTAGTGCTTTCTGAGCGGAAAGAGGCCTTAGTTATCTTAACCAAACTGATTTGAACTTTATTGGAAAAAAAAGGTAGACTCGTAATCTGGCCCCTCAATTATCCGATGTACTCACCAGTTGATCGCCTATCTCTAAACCTAATAAATACATCTATACACCCAAACACACAGGCCTACATATATATATACTGCTTATAATTATTTCAGTATTTGAAAAGTGCAGTTTCATTTCACATATATAAAGGTATGTCACATATTTTCACTTTTTAATAAATCAATCATATGTATTATGCAAAATAAAGTAAATACAGTAGAACGTCGATTATCCGAAAGTCAATCATCCGAAAGAATTTTAGCTTTCCGGTCAGCCGGCAAATTTAAATTTTCGCCAGTGCTGTGGCGCTGCAATCTTTGGCTATGTCTTGGGCTACTCAAATATTTTNTTGTTATATAAATGTAATAGTAATTAAATTAATTATTAAACTAATTAAATTAAATTAATTATTATCTAATGTGTTTTGAATTTAGAAATATGACGCCCATAAGCCCACACAATATGCAGATGCCCCCAAACTAATGGTGCCACTTTTGCACTGAATGATTCTATTTTATAATTTTAATTCTTCAATAATTGTATTTTTTCCAGTTTTTGTTTAAATATCGAAAGGGTAAAGGACACTGCTATTGAAAACATTAATACAACCATTCTGTTCGTGAAAAAATGTTAATATTACTCAACTAACAGATCCTACTTTGTTAAACTTTTGATTTGTATTAATTCCTTTGCGAATTGTTTCTATATAAAAGTATTTTTTCATTGCCTTGATGTTATTGTTATTATTTTGAATTTTTGTGCCCCAAACACTTGCTCCCCTACGCTCGGTTCTAGTAGACCTAAAGGCCTAATCCTCACCTCCTAGAATATTATTATTGTGAGAAATCTAGTTTAGATATTAGAACCTGTCACAATCTTAAAACATATATCGTTAATTTAAATTCGTCTGGGCCCATGAAGCTATAACGCGCCACTGAATCAGTAAAATAGTATTATCGTATGAATACTCTCTCTCTCTCCATGATATTAACACGATGGCACTTATGCACATTTGTGCTGGTGTTTAGATAAATGGCTGAGGAATACGTTACTCAACCATTTACTTAAATATTTGCATATTTATGCTTATGCAACCAACTTGTCTTGATACACTTTGGCTTTCTAAGACTCTTATATCTTACCAGAACCCACAATATCAACCAACCAATGAATAAATCTATCTTGAGTCTGGAGGAAATTCGATTTATTTCTTATAAAAATTTTTACTTACAAATTTTCTCACAATTTCGTTCTTGATAAAATGACATACCCAAAAAATCCAGCAACGGGTTGCGTTACTTTTCCGCCGAAAAACATTAAAAAACACAGCACAAAGTTAAGATTGTTTGTGACGCTGTGTATTATGTGATTTTATTTTGCAAAAAAAACCGGAGGATCAAATTGAAACGATTCCAATATTTTCATAACAAGCCGGGAAAGATATAGAACATATAAAACACTTCAACGACACTTTTATAGAAGTTATTAAAAATATGTTATTACATGTATATTATGGATGATATAATTGAAAATATTTCGTATGAATATAATTATTTGTAATAAAAAAACAAACTTTAACAGATATAAAAATAGAAAGATAACAATTGTAAATAGTACAAGTTTATATCTTTGTGTTGTAACAAACTTATGACATAAAAATCAATATAAATCAAAACATACATTGTAACTTGGCTTAAGAATTAGTTGTGAGTAATCAGTATATTTATAGAAGTATTTGGCATTTAATGTTATTCAATTAGAATGTAACGTAAAGAAAGTTTGACACTCCATAAAACCCAAAAAGGTAAAAACAACCCTTAAAAATTCTGTGTGTCGGCATTTATTTTGTATTGTATCTCAGGACTAGATGAATCTAATATTTTGAAACTTGGTAGGGTTATTTCGTGGGTTGACGCCATGCCAACGGACTTTCTAAGGGTGGACCTACTTAGGGTCCACCCTTAGAAAGTCCTTCCGGGATCATCTCCCCTCGGCAGATCACCCACGTGTCACGTTATACCTATACAAATTAACCAAATCTGTGCATCTGCTAATGACTGTACTGTAAAATATGTATTACATGAATCTTATTTGTTATAATATTTAAGATTCTTTTAAAGAAAAACATTAACGAGAATAAGATGTTGCTTAAACAATGAATATGTTTAATGTGTCTATGTTACCATGAATGATATATAATCAAATATAAAATTATAAATATAAGATTTATTCAGAATTATTATTTACTATGACTATGCGTAAATATAATGATTTACATACATATTTTTATTGAGTAATATACATTATTACTGTTAATTAACCTTCTTGGAATCATGTTTGACCATGAACTGATTTTTAAAATCTTATAGATGAATTCGTGTTCTTCTTATTAAGCAATATGCAAATTTAATAATTAAGAAATTTCTTAATTTGTTTAAAATTTAAGAGTAATAATTTCTGTTATATTTATTGATTACTTTTCTAAGAGCAAGCGGAAGTGAATTTTATGGAAAAATTCTTTATAGAATGTCTCTCATGATATATCACTTCCTGTAATTTTTTGTGATTGTGAAATTATCTAATAATGGCGAAACAATACATCAATTATAAACTTTATGTAGGAAATAATAAAGTAACTTTTAATGATGACTCAAAGCAATGTTCGCCGCATCGAGCAAAACATAAATGATAATTCTGTTGCTCATTAGAATAAAGAATGTCGAAATTATGAAGTTTTGTTTGTGTTTTTTCGACTCTCTGTCCTATAATCACTAAGAGGACCATTTTTCCATACTTATCATGGTTCAGTCAGGTTCACAACGGGCGACTGTATGGTAAGAGGGCCCAACATATCCGGTATAAACCGCCCATGAACAATTCTTGGGGGAATTTTTCAATCACCCCGTTCGATGCCGAGTCCCAGAACGATAAACTAGCGCCTTAACAGCCTCAGACATCCGGCTATTAATTGATTTATAAGTTGATTTCGATTCAAATTGTTCCATATGTAAGCATAAAAAACCCTATAAAAATTCTTCGTAATCCATTTTATCATGGATAAGGATAGAATGGATTACGTAGAATCTATATAGGGTTATTTTATGATTATCTGTGGGTCAATTAAATAAAATTCAACTTATAAATCAATTAATTTGAGTTCATATTAATAGTAAGGATCGATTTCTGTTGTGAGTGAATCAGATGTTAGCAATATAGCCGATTAATTAAGTGCTGACAGCCTGGACAGAGAATCCCATTAAATCCAAAATCATAAATTGAAAATTGAAGTAACTTGTATTTAATTTGCTATATTTAATTAAATATAATTACAATGCCATATTTATATCAAGTATTCATTTAGTACGGCTTTTAAGGCTATTTTCTCATTAATTAGAGCAGTTATCAAGAAATTACTGTGTTGGTAATCTAGTAATGGCAACAGAAAGTGATTACATAGCAATTTTAATTATGGTAATTCACTGCAACTGGATACTTAAGTTCACACACAGACTATGAATTAACATAGTTCAATGCTTAAAACCAAATAAATACTGTATTAATATTTATATAGGAAAATATAAATCTATTTTTGTTCACGTGTAATGCTAGTTACATATGTATGAATCAATCCAATACACGTGGATTCATTGTATGTTAACAAACCTACACGTATGGAGAAACACTGGTATACGTCATATATATATATATATATATATATTGTTGAAAAAATTAAACTACAAAATGTCAAATTCATAGAAATTTTGTTATTCGTGACATCAAAATAATAATTTTGCTATTCATTATTACTATTATTATTGCATAAATTACGTAAAAGTGATCTTATAATGATTATTTAACATCAAAAGTTTTAAAATAAATATTATTTTTAAAAATAATTTAAATATTTGAATGTTTTTTTATATATATATTTAATAAATTCAATGATAGTAAATATAAAATAATTCTAAAAGTTATTTTAAGTACAAAAATTTGATGTGAAATTTCTTAATTTCGTTTCTTTTCGGTTGAAGTTTCTATGAAATAAATTAGTTAAAAGACAATTTATCTGCTTGGTTTAACAATTAAATTATTATAATAAACTTTTTCCATAAATTAATATAATAAGAGGGAAAAATATGCAAGAAAACATTATTTTATATAATAAAAACTGGCAGATAAACGAAATTCGTTATTAATGAATGAACTTTTTTTTTGGCAATTTAACAATTTTTAAATTATTTATTAATTATATTTTAATAAAATTCTTTTATCTTATATGATTTTAATTTTCTTACTTTTTATATATAAATATTCTACTAAAATAATAGTTTTTTTTTTTATTAGTATCAGTTACAGTACACGAAATTTTCGGCTTTTCTATCTGTAAATCAACGTAAAAGATATAATTTAATATATTAGGAGATAAATTAGACTGCTAGAAACTTGTTTCTAGCAGTCTAATTTCTAGCAGTTTAATCAAGTTTGAAATGTATTGATGGAAAGTTCTTAAGCGTGTAGCTTTCCAGCAACACATTCCTAACCACTAATGTATTTTATATTCATCATAATTGGCATATTAGTAGTTAAAATATGTTGCTAGAAGGCTGCAAATATTCTCTTCGGGTTATAACTTTCCAGCAATAAACTCATAATAATAAATAATCGCTCGTTTACTGTATATTACTTTTAATAAACCGTAGTTTTCTTTACTATTTTAATTAATTTTTTACATATAAAACATACAGTAGATATGATTAAACAATAACTTAAAACAATTTTATATTCAAAAAATATCTCAAAACATTTAAAATTCACCAGAAAACTCAATTTTATAAAAAAAATAATTAATCATAATACAATTTAAATGAATTATTTAATTGAATTCAACCATTAAATAATAAAAAAAATAAATTAAATTGCTTTTGTTAATTAGATAATAACAGATTATTCTATTTTTAAGAAATAATTTCAAAGACCTTGTGATGCAATATTGTGTAAAAAAAAACAATTAAATAGTAATAATATATGCATATATATTAACAAATAGGAAACACAAACAATCATTTTTTTTTCCTCACGTCAGTAAATGATATAAAAATATATCATGTGTAAAATAACAATTTTCATATTTAAAATTAATTTTTAAAAATTCAAAATTTATATTGTTTAATCTTTATTTTTTTAAATTTAAATATATTTATTAAATGAATGAATAATTAAATAAATTATTTGACTTATTTCATCTTAAAATATGTTAAAAATATAAATAAATCTATTAAGTAACAGCTGTTAAATTTCTATGAATATTGTTAAATTTAACAATTGAATACTATAATAAGTTTAGGGTTTTGTTTAGATTTTTTTTAAAAAAATTCAAAAATAATTTAAATTTATATGATATAATAAAATAAATTTTAGAATAAGTTGTATATGTACTAAACATATATTTGTATTGACAAATAGATAACAATTCACTTTTGCTCTTTACTAAATTTTAATGTAAAAGTAATTTTTATCTTTCCTTTTTATATTACTGGAAAGTATGTACAAGTGTAAACGTATAGGAAACAGGATGAGAAATAAAGAACTGTTTTATTTATGATAAAAACACATTGTCATTACTTAAATTTTGTATTAAATTTATAATTGTACAATGAATGAAATACATAATGCTGTAAATTATGATCCAGAAAAGGTATGTTTATAACATAACTTTTCTATATTTTTAGTTATAAAATTGATCTTAATTCTTATTGTTTCTATATAAAAGTATATGTATATATATATATTTTTTTTAAATGTTTTTATTTACTTAAACATAGAATAATATTTTATACTTATTTCCTAAGTATTAAACTTTATCTAATCTAATTTTTTTTCCTAGAATTATGTTATAAATTTTTATACATAAAATAATTCTTAAAAACATTTTATAGATTAGATTAAATTATAAGAAAATTATAAAATATTATAATTTAATATTTATATATTGATATACAGGATAGATATTAA
>NW_019386383.1:22265-39320 GCF_000671375.1 Centruroides sculpturatus | reverse complement strand
AACTTAAATTTAATATTTATATATTGATATACAGAATAGATATTAAGTACAGGATAGATGAAGTTGGGTTAATTTAGTGTTTATAATTTTTGTTCCACCTTGTATTTATATATAAAAATGCAATAATATAACATAAATAAAGGTTGTCTATTTATAAACTGTATAAGAATTAATAAAGTGATTTTACAAAATTCCAAAATGCTATATTTTATAATTATTATGACATTATTATCTATAAAAATATGACAATATATTTTTGCATAATCTCTTTGATGTTAATTCCATAAAAATACTTTTTAAAATTAAGTTTAAAAATACAATTAAATAAATAAATAAAAAACAGTTTCCTTAGAAGAGAATAGAAATATTTAAAAAACATATTATATTCTTTAAGTGGGAGAAAAACAATATTTAAATTGACGTCTGTCTGTCACGCTGAAGTTCTAAAGAGGTATTTAGCGTTACGTAATACTATTATAATGTTCTTTGTTATTAGCTTGGATTATATAGGCAGTATCAGCTAAACTATTTTAAGATGATCCTGCCGTTTTGAAAGAAAATAATGTCATTTTATGATTAAAATGTATTGAAGTGGCGCGACGACGCAACGCGACGCCGCGTTGCATGAAAAATAATTAACAGTTAATAATCATTTTTATTTATTACAAGAAAATTATATTTTAGTTGTTTATAAGAGCAAAAGAAATTTTATATTCCATAATATTTCAAAAGTGTTACTGTACAAATTCTTTAAATTTCTTTTAAATATATAGGTACTGTACAAACGGCGCAAGCGATAAGAAGCAATTACTGAAAAGTAGAATTGTTTAAATATTTTTTTAATATATTTTAAAAATTTTATTATTAATAACTTTATTTGAATCAATTTATTAACAATTATTTTCGATTTTTATTTTCTATTTAAATACTATTAACTATAATTCTGCCGAATTATTCGTAAAGACAAAAGAGCGCGCGACGATACGCGCCGACGCGACGCGACTCACTTTACAAACATATTTCATATGCTAAAACTTGGAAAAACACAAGTAAATAATGGAAGATTTATATTTATACAATTTCGTAACGTCTACTTAAAGAATGAATATATTTTCTAAACATATTACCTCCCAAATTTAAATAACTTTCTCAAATTCGAACACAAATACAATGAATAAAGCCAGGATTAATATATACTAACCTATTTTTTATTGTTTTAAGATAAATCTTAGAAAATTAAACAATGAAATAACCATTAAAACAATATAAAAAAGTAAAAAAAAATTATATTGAAAGAGGAGAATCAATGAAGCGCGAAGAGATTTATTCAATGACTCAACAAACCTTTGTGAATGATAAAAACTGTCTGCTTATCTTCTGCATTGGCGCACTGTTCCACCTCTCCGCCATTGCAACAGAATTAATAAAATTTAACTGCTGACAAACGGCGTATTTTACCATTTATTACAAACACGTGTGAAGCTGTAGGTCATACACACATTCACTACACAAGTCCTATATACATTGATGTAGAAACTTAAATATGAATAACACTACCGAAACGGTAAGTTATTTACAGCCTTTTTAAATTACTTTTTAAGTTTTTATTAATCTATATAGGCCTATATATATAAATTAATGTATAATTGATTTAATATATAGTTAATACATGTAAAATTATTGTATTATAATAAGTACATGACAGTATAATTAAATGAATACCATCTTGATAACTTCAGTTTTGAACCTTGAGCAAATGATTATATATTATGATAGAGTATACATAGGAATTTATAGCTTTTATTTTCTTTATAAACCTGTCTATACTGTAATTATACATCTTATATAAATATAATTATACTTTTTTAAGAACAAGAGTAGTACAATAGCACCATTAATATAATACTATTAGGTGTTATATTACTATTTTTACAACATAACAATTATATATTACAATTAGAGAGGATTTTTCTTATCATAGTAAATATAATTATCAATCTGTTGTGTCCGACTTATCATTATCTTTGTATTAATTCTATAACCTATAACAACCTAATGTTATTCAAGCTTTAAGTAGGTTATTGAGAAATAATGTTTATTTTAATTAATTATATATATATATATATATTTTGCCCTGCATTTCCTGGATCCAGAAATGCNTATATATATATATATATATAAGAATTTCAGGTATAAAATTCTGAATTAATGATTACAAGTTACTATTAATTTATTCATAAAATTTAATGTATTAATTATAATTAAATGTTAAAATATACTTTGATTTAATGAATATTAAAGTAATTTCTTTTTATATTTTATTTACTTTTTATTGAAACTTTTAATTATTTTAAAAAATAGAAAAAAATATATTAATGAAATTATCAGCATAAAATTTAAAAAAAAATAAAATAAAATTTATGCTGCTTCAGCAAAAATTATCACAAAAAAAAAATGCTTTTCTTATTAAATTATAATAATAATTTTAATGAATTAATTTTAAAATAAACAAAACATTTTATAATATTTTTAAAATAAAACTTTTAAAAAGAATTAATTCATAAATAAGCTGTAATAAAGGAAATATAATGAGTAAAATGTAGGAAAAAAAAAGACACTTTAGTAAAGTCATTAAAAGCTATTTTTTTAGATTTTATATTCAAATTGTATGCTTTTTTTAGAATTTATAATACTACTTTACAATTATATATTGTACAGATATTTTGACTTTTTTTTTATGCTGTTACACTCCATTACATTACAGGTTTTTACTAGAAAAAAATACATTCTAATCACTTTTTAATGACACTAAATCATTATTTATCATAAATCTGAAGTTCAGATGTGTATATAATGGGGTGTCTGATTTTATCAGAGAATTTGTAAACACATAAATAATACATTTACTACTGCTACCTTCAGTTGACGGTAATATGCTTATTTAATATGAAGATTTTTAGCATGATCTATCTTAAATTTGAACTAATTTTACACTATTTTCACTTATTTAATTAATTTTATATTAAAATAGAGAAAGAATACAGAAAAAAAGACATTAATATTTGAAAAATATATAATTTTTATGAATTTTTGCATACAAAAATATTGTTTATCTGTACATATTTAAATACATATAAAGTGTATTGCATTATTTTAAATCCATTGATCATTTCATGGCTTTAATGACCAATGAAGCCATCTTTTTTTAATATAACTTTATAAACTCTATCTCTCATTATTTTAATCAGTTTTTGCATTGTGTTCACATATTTTTCCAGCATAATGCACTGACTGCCTTCAATTCATCAATGGACTTATATTACTTGGCTTCTTCAAATACAACACAAGCTAATTCACTCCATAAGTTTTCTATGGATTCAAATCCATTGAAAGAAGGAGCTAATCCATAACTTGAACCCCCTACTGTCAAAAAACCATTGAAACGTAGCGTTAACTGTGTGTATAGGGCCGTTATCATGTTAAAATGTTCAAAATGAGCATCCATTCTTCTCTCCAAAAGGTAATAAATGCATGTCTACTTAAAATTGTTGTTGCTGGCATTCATAGGATCTTAAACAAAAGCTATAGTTGTTTTGCTATTCCATCCAAAACCATTACTGACTCTTCCCGCTTAGAGTAGACATTTTCCTCTTTCCTGATGCTATGCCAAATAATATTGTCTGCTGTCAGGACCCTCCAGATTGAATTTTATCACTTCAAGCTACTTTTTCTCATTCCTGGAGCAACTCATCTTTCCTTTGGCCCATTGTAGTCTTCTTGATGGAGTTTTAAGCATGGTGCTGATTTCCTCTTATAAATCGAAAATTTGCTATCTTTCACAATTCTGAACAATGTCAATTTGTACACTTTAATATCATCTCGGTGCGATAATCGCCGATTCTTTTATCCTTGTCAGTTTATAAGGATGTCCGGAGTGCTTTTTCCTCACATACTTGGTTCTTAATATAATATAATTGTCAATAACTATATCAGATCTTTGTGGCGCGTTATTCTATAGTTAAAAAGAGCAGTTGCCTGTGGTCTTCACCAAAATCAATCTTTTATAATAACATATTTTTCCCTAAAATTTCCCGGAAGAAAAATGTCCGAAGTCATCACTATACATGAAGCTCCATAATTCAAATTTTTCAGGACTTCATTAAACTATAACGTCTTGCTTGGTGTAGAGCTGTTGTTTGTCCTTTTTTCAAAATCATTAAATGCTATTTTTAATAATTATTTTGTTTAATTGTAAACGTTTTTAGAAGAATATAAAATATATTTTTGATAATATTTTCTAAAAACCTTTCAAAAATGAGGAAGGTGGATGCCACGAAGAGAAGGAATTTCAACGATGAATTCCATACCAATATACAGAATGGCCATAAATAATTTGACCAACTAACGACAGCATCGTTAGTGTGACATCAGGGGTTTATAGCATCTGTCGAGTGTAATTCAATAAAGCGCGCATTCTTCCGTTTTCTCTCTCATTCGCGAACATTTAGGGTCTTCTATCGCAGGTATTGGCTCTCCTGCTTTGTTCAAATACCGATATCTCTGTTGTTTTTCATTCTACACATACCGTTTCAACGCCTTATGCTATTATCCTTTACGTGAAATCGTGACACGTGTTCTACCTCCATTTTCGTGTATCGCGAGCGCATGTTACCCTGTATTTATCCTGCAAAAGTTTCGATGAGTTCCTTCTTTTCCTCTCTCTCTCTCTCTCTCTCTCTCTCTTATTTGGCAAGTTACTTTATGACCAACCTGTAGATTAAAATAATTTTTGATGCTGCTGTTATATATAAATCATCGTTATGAAAGTTGAGATTATTGTAATTAAAATAAAATTAAGTTTTCACACTTAAAAAATATATGATTTTTGCGATGATTTTGTGAAAAATTTTGTTTTAAAAATGTCTTAATCATGCAAAATGTAAAATATTTTTTTTTTTTTTTACAAAATTTATATACTTGAAGAATTTTAATTCCAAACTGCAACTGCTTTAATTAATTTTGGTTGTGAATAATTTAAAATTTGACATAATAGCGAGGTTGCGGCCGAAGTTTTTGTCTCTAAAACGTGAACGTCGAACGTCGAGCACCGTATACAAGATAGCGGCGCTCGACGTTCGACGTTCACGTTTTAGAGATGAAAACTTCGGCTGCAACCTCGCTAATTTAATCAATTATTTGAAAACATTGATCCAAAATGGCATCGTTTCCATTGATTATATTAAAATAAAAATGAATTATATTGGTAAAATTTTTGTATTTTATCAGTAATTTTTAAATTTATAAAGTTATATTTTGATTTTAAATTATTAATTTGTGACATAAACTATATTTTTTTTCACAGGAATTATTGTTTCTATTTATTAGATAAGGGAGGATATCATTTTTTTTTCTATAGAATTGTACGCGAATTTATTTTTAATCGCATTATATCGATACATTTATTGTTTGATAAACAGCATAACAATGCACTGGTCCAATTAAAACACATTTTTATGTACACAAATTTTATAATTAAGTAAGAATTTGTAAGACTGCATGTATTAATCATTTATAATTTTAATAAATTTAGCGAGATTGATTAGTCATGATCTTATTCATAAAACAAAATTTCTAGTGAAATTATTTTTTTAAAATTTAAACTATTAGGAAATTCCTTTTTTAAAAGTGATGAGTAACTTATGTGTTTTCCAGTGCTAAATTATTACGTAAGCTAAATGGTTACAAAAGGGCTCCATAGTAGGAGATTATAATAAAGGGTCTCACATTTGTAAAATTTAAAATAGAAGAAATATTTTCCATATTATAAATTTTAAAAGAGAAGCAGTTTTTAATTTTGTGTGTGTTTTAGATGAATTTGTAAACATGCAATTTCATAGTGCAAGTGTTTATTTTCAATGGAATATCTTACGTATCAAACTCTTTTCATACTTATGTATTTGTAGAGATGCTGAAAATTGTATTCTGGGCCGAATTTACGTATAATCTATAACAGGATCTCATGCTGGAAGATTGTAGTTTAGAATCTCACTGCTTTAAATTTGAAATGGAAGAATAAAGATTTCTTATATACATTAGAGTCTCTGTAATCCGTCACTCAGCAGTCCGACACATGAAATTTTCGTGTTATTAGTCGATGTATGCGACAAAGAACTGATGTACAATACGTGTGTACAGTACTGTCAGTTGCTTGTTGTTTGTTGCCCATATTGTCTACGAAATAGTAACAATCGTAATTAATACGATAAATTAACTAACCAAGTGATTATTTTACAATATAATACGTACAAAATCCAGTAATCCGACACCCCGCCGATCCGATATACGTCGGATTACAGTGACTCTACTGTATTATAATTGAGGTGTACAACGATTATTATTAAACTTTAACTATCAGGAATATATGAAAATTTTCAATCATGCTACATCTTATGCTCTATTTCATTAATTATGATGTTAAATACGATTTAATTTATCTCTTCTTTAAAATTAGGATGATGTACGTACAGTACAGACAACAACATTGATTATCGAGATGTTAATCTTATTAACTTATCAGTCATTCTGATAACTCCATAAACTGATTCTGTAATTAGGATACTGCAGCCTTTATCCTCTATTGATAATTATATAACATATTTTTCTGTGCTATAAACATAATTTTATACTTTATGTCTATATAAAAAATAAATACATTTATTAAATACGCGATTTTTTTTATTAATTTATAGTCTTTTCAAAAAATACTTTATTTTTTTATTGAGTTTTTTTTAGGCAATTTTGTAAGGTACAGTAAAAACCTGTCTAAAACGGACCCGCACGGCATGACAGGTTTCCGTTTTAAACAGGTTCCGCTTTAGACAGGTTTTACTGTACTTGAAAAAGTGCAAGTAAAACACGTAATTAAGCAACTTTGATAAATTATAATGAATAAAATATAAAATTTATTTTTATTTTTTTATTAATTTTATCGTTTTTTTTAAAGTGCGATCAAGTACACGACTATAACGTAAGTGAAAGATGCAATTTTGTAGTAAAAACTGTTGACTGTAGAGATGAAAGTTATGTTCCTTATATGTTGTTTATATACTGTGGACTTGGAAATAATGAAATAATAGCCGCAGTTAGTATATGTGTAAGTATATATATCATTAAAGTTAATTTTAGACGAATTTTCTTTACATTTTAACATATTTTCTACTTGTTTTTAAGGCATTTTGGCTGCTATTTTTATTTCTTGCTCTCGGTGTAACTGCCGATGATTTGTAAGTTTTTTAATACTATATTAGACCTATAATTTTTTTTTCTTTAATTTTATAGTTAAAATAGGTTTGAAGAAAATTGCTTTCGTTTCAGTTTATGTCCCTCTTTAGTCGTAATCACAAAAACTCTTCGTTTATCACAAAACATCGCTGTATCCTTTATTTAAAAATTCAATTTTTTTACAATTAAGATTGATTTGTTTAATTATATTCATTATAAATTATTAGAAAATAATGTTTAATGCGTATATTTTTTTGGTTAACTGTTGAAAATTCAAATAAATCAGCAACGAGTTGCTTAACTTTCCCGGCGACTTTGGTGGCGCCATCTGTTATGATATTTTATTTTAAAAACTTTTTATATTTTTAATTTTGATAATAGAGATGGGTTTTATAAAAAAAAAAAATTGTAAATGCTAATAATGAGTAAAACCAGACCCTACTCGAGGTATAACACACGATCTCTCTTTATCTCTCCACCCGTCGACCTTTAACCACCAAAATTTAGTAGTGTTAATCTCTCTAATACACAAACCTCCCTGCAAAATTTCAAAAAATTTTGACAAAAAGCACAGGAGTTATTAAGCTTTCAAAGAAGGTAAACAAAAGCGTGCCCTATAAACACATACAATAACATCCATACATACAGAAATTACCTCCGAATTTTTTCGCATTTCTCGACGTTTTAAGGTGTCCTGATCCAAAAATGTAAAATTCTTGGGGGGTCATTTTTTGACCGATCGCCATACTTTCCCTCTGTTATGTATAACAGAGCTGGGAAAGTAATATGTTACTTTAAATGCAACAAAACAGTTTAAGTATGGTAAAACCTTTTCAAAACGAAAACCTGTCTAAATTAGAAGAATTCATAAAAACACAGAGATTTTCTGTGTTTAAAAAAATCTGTTCAAACGGAGACCTGCCAAACAGGAAAACATATTCGATACCATGCAAGTCCGGTTGTTTACACAGGTTTTACTGTACTTAAAGAAAAATAAAGTAAATACCAGGAAAGTATACTTGTTTTGTAGATTTCTGTGTTTTTATAGCATACAAAATATTACAAAAACATAAAGTTCGAAATTTAATCAGTATACAAAAGAATTTCTAACAGCACTTAAGCTAATTTTGAGCTTTTAAAACTTCTACAGTAAAACCTGCATAAATCGAACTCACAAGGTTTCCGGTTTGGCAGGTTTCCGTTTTGAACAGGTTTTTTTTTTAACGCAGAAAATCGCTACGTTACGAAGAACTCTTCCCGTTTAGACAAGTTTCCGTTTTATAAAGGTTGCGTTTTGAACAGGTTTCACTGTATATGGAAGCGCAAGTGCACACATGTAAGCAATTATAAATAAACACTTTTTATGTTTGTAAGCGCTTCTTGTTCTTAGATATGTGTATGTGAACCGCCGGGGAGGATGTAGGTCTCCCGATCCGGCAACAGGTCGTTAAACCCTTCTCACTGGTCAGGATGGATTAAAATGTTACCGTTCCCGCAGTAACGGGATTAAATGTTTCGGGTCGAGGGGAGGAGGGAGGGGTGCGTCGGTAAGATGACCGGCGATATACGAGTAATGATGACACCACTTTAACAGGATAACAACGATTTATTAGATACATAGAGATTACAATAACCAATTTCAAAAGGGAAAATCTGAATCCCTGAACCGCGAAGGACCGAGAGAGAGTTCACAAAAATAAGGTCCATACCTCTTTATGTCTNAAACACAGAGATTTTCTGTGTTTAAAAAAATCTGTTCAAACGGAGACCTGCCAAACAGGAAAACATATTCGATACCATGCAAGTCCGGTTGTTTACACAGGTTTTACTGTACTTAAAGAAAAATAAAGTAAATACCAGGAAAGTATACTTGTTTTGTAGATTTCTGTGTTTTTATAGCATACAAAATATTACAAAAACATAAAGTTCGAAATTTAATCAGTATACAAAAGAATTTCTAACAGCACTTAAGCTAATTTTGAGCTTTTAAAACTTCTACAGTAAAACCTGCATAAATCGAACTCACAAGGTTTCCGGTTTGGCAGGTTTCCGTTTTGAACAGGTTTTTTTTTTAACGCAGAAAATCGCTACGTTACGAAGAACTCTTCCCGTTTAGACAAGTTTCCGTTTTATAAAGGTTGCGTTTTGAACAGGTTTCACTGTATATGGAAGCGCAAGTGCACACATGTAAGCAATTATATAAATAAACACTTTTTATGTTTGTAAGCGCTTCTTGTTCTTAGATATGTGTACTTGCGCTTTATTGTATGTGCTCGTGTTTATGGGTATGTTTGAATAGGCACAGTGGCGAGTTATAGTTTTATGGAGGCCCAGGCAAATTTGAATTAGGGGTCTCTTGTATTGTACAATGTTGACCTTTTCTTCTAAAGAATTTTTGGGGATGAATTCCCGTTTTATAATGCAATCTCTTAAAGTTTTTCCGTATGCCAGTAAACCCTGCTTCTCTGCATCACACCCCATAGGAACCCCATATATGGCCCAAATTTGTAAAAGATCGGTTTGGGGCCCCTTATTAATGATGGCCCTNACATTAATTAATTGTTTATTAATTAGCAAAATGTCTAATGTGTTTATTGGCAAATCGATTAGGAAATTGTTATAAAATAATAATAATAAAAATACAAAAGAAAACAATGTAATATTATTGTATTATTATGTATAATTGTTGACACGAAAAATATACAAAAATACAATAAGATTATATTTTTATTATTTTCTTTACCGTTATAAATACTACAAGTCATGTGATTTATGTGAACAATCTCCTTCATTTCACTCCTGTTTTTAATAAATCAGGTTGTACTTTAAACTTGCCAGATTTATATAGGACAGAAATTGTTATTTAGACCATTAACTAGGCTGAGAGATAGTTAACACCTGATCGTCCTTACATAGTATGTAAAGTATGTGATTATCTTGTTATATTATCATATATTTGACCTCTTATTATGTCTATAATAAGGTTAGTTCGTTTATGACGTTGGATGTTTAGTCACATCGTTGTTTCACAAAGAGAGAAATGACTTAAGTTTTTTAAAAACGTAGTTTTGTATATTTTTATAATAAGTCAATTTTTAATTTTATATTATGATGCTATTAGATGCTATTACAATAGTGATAATAAAAACAACGAGTTTCTTTGTTAAAGATGATAAGCTACTTTAATAATTTATCATAAATGAAATTTGAAATAATATTTTACAATTTAAAATATATTTATCTTAGAAAATTAAAAAAAAATCTGAAATTATTTCGCAATTTTGTAAACTATGCAAGCTAACTTTGTCTTGACCATTAGAGGGATAAATAATAATACAGAGGCATTTATTTCCCCTTTGCAATGAAATCTGCTTAAGTCAGTCAGCGCCATATTGAAAATCCTAAAGGTATCTTCATACCTATTTTTATTATCTTATTTCAGAATATTTAAAATTTCTTTCTTTATAAAATTTATAAGTTGTTATTGGTACAATCGTAAACTATGCAATGTACCACCATACTCGTAGAATGAGTAAACACTCATTCTACGAGTATGGTGGTACATTGCATAGTTTACGATTGTACCAATAACAACTTATAAGATTGTAATAAGTAACTTGAGATCATTCTACTTTAGGATTTCCAATATAGATTTCCTCTATTACTATTTTGTGCTCGCTGAATTGCCAGTTAATGATGATGATGAACATTTGGATGATCTACCAAAGGAGGTTCCGAGAATACTTTCTATGGTCCCTATTTAGGTATTATGCAGGTGAAGAAAACCCGAAAAACTCCACCTCAACACAAACAAAAGGACTGGTGTACTAGTAATCATTGGTTTTATTCAATAGGCCACTCCTGAACTACTTATACAAGATGATAGCAATACATGGAGTGAATGATTTATTGACTTCATAAAATATTGCATAATTACATCAGAATTAACCATAAGTAATTTATGTAACAATGAAATGTCTGTCATTCCTTATTAGGCGTAATCATTTTTAATATTAACGATATGTGTTTTGCAATTCTTTCCTTTCTATTGAAAAAAAGTTTCTCATTAATAATGTTGTGATATAGCATTATAAAGCTATTCATGTTGTTTTTATTGCAATTTTCTTTTATAATATTTTAAAGAAAATTTTATAGCATTCAAAAACTTATGTATATAAAACTATTTGTGAAGAAATGAGACACAAAATATATATCTTAAATATTACAAAAATTTGATTTTTAAATTAATTTATGTAGTTTTAAGTATAGATTTTAACCGGCTGAAGGAGTAAAGATTTCAGCTTGCCATTCTAGGAACTGGTTTCGAGTTAGATGAGGTTCCTCCCTCACTATCAGGTCACTTTTTATGGATCTCAAACCGAAGATGAACTTGAAAAGGGTGTTTTAGTGCTTTCATGTGAAAGTGTAAAAATACTGTATATTTAAATACATATGTACAACATTAAATATAAAAAACTCCAGCAACGAGTTGCATAACTTTTCAGGAGAAAAATACTTATGTTTAAGAAACACTAAGATACATTAGTACGAGGTTAAAATTGTGTTCGGTATCATCTGTTAACCCCTTAAGGAATGTTGAATAAATAATTATAAATAATAATTAAGAAATGTTGTTAAAAAATAACTTTTATATTATTATTTATTATAAAAAGACAAAAAGACTTGATTTTGAAGGTAGAGATGAATTTTACGAAAAGTTATAAATACCAATAACAAGTAAAAATTTCATTAAGTCCAGATATAAAACATGACTTCCTCGACCTTTTACTACCGAAATATAATAGCATCAAAGGCTCTTGTATACAAGTTTATCGTGCCAAATTTCGTTTCTTAATCTTTATCCTATCCTGAGATATTAAACAAAATAGATGCCAACACACACAATACTGTATACATATAAATTGCGTATTAATCTAATTTACATTAACTGAATGAACTACAACTGTTTCCTTTCATTTTTATTCGTTTAGTAAACAAAGATTTGAATTAAAATTTGGAATTTTTTTATACATTTCGAATTATGATCAAGTAGAAGTTCCCATGAAACAACTTTTCATATGTTACTTACTATTTTCAGCCATTCTTTTCAGCTACAAGATATCTTTAAAATCTTACTTGACATAATTACTTCACCTTCACCTTTTATCTTCTCTCCATATACTTATCTTCTTTCCAGAATTGTGATACTTGATTATATGTCCAAACCATTTGAATTTCTTTTTCTAATCTTTCTTTATCGATCATTTTTAGGACCTAGTTATTGCTTTTCTTCTCTTTCTAGATTCGAAATAGAGGATTTAATTTTCCAAGACTTCTAGTTCTAAAGAAGCAGTTCGATCAAACATCTTATGTTTTTGCATTACATAATATATACACATTGAAGCCACAGTGTATCTTCCTTAAGTAAATAGATACACATCCATTGCATATTTTCAAGTACTCATTTTACTGCATGGCATATTTGCAGCACAAGTTAAATCAATATTGCTTACTCAAATATTGAATGTAGATACATTTTATATACTTATCTTTTTTTTTGATTAAACTTAATAGTTTTAATTGTTTTAATTGTTAAGTGTAAATTATCGTACTTAATGAAGTACAGGGAGTAACATTTCTAGCTTTCGGTAATGGAGCACCAGATATTTTTTCTTCGTTAGCAGGAATAGAACAAGCACGCTCACAACTAGTAATTGGAGAATTGTTCGGTAATTATTTACAATATTTTGTTTTACCTGTATCTTTATTTAGCTTTTTATATACCTATATAATTGTATGTATGTTCGAATTTTTATATAAAGATGTATTTCAGGTGCTGGAATATTTGTAACTACAACAGTAGTCGGTTGCATATGTCTAACAAAAGAATTTAAAATTATGGAGAGGCCATTTTTACGCGATATAATATTTTATTCTTGCGCATCATTTTGGGCTTTTTATCTATTTTATACTAAAGAAATTGCCCTCCGACATGCAATAGGTAAACAAAGATTTTAACCAGCTTTATTCAAATATTAAAATTCTGTTGAAAAAATAAATATTTAAAGAACTATAAAATTTTCTATTTTAAATATTTGTTTAACAGGTTTTATCGCTCTTTATATGATTTATATTATTGTGGCGATAGTAAGCAGAATCGTGTTTCAAAAATGTCACGAAAAGTTATCTGCACAACCTACACCGAGGTTATCAATTAAAGATGTTGATAAAGAAACTGACTCTCAACCTCAAGAGACATTGAATGTAACGATAGAAAAAGAACAAACAAATTCTATATGTAAATATATGTTTAGAATTATTGTATTAGATATGCTACAAATNTTCTATAAATCATAATAGTATTTAACATAACATTTGATTAGTTTATTTTATAATTGAATTTTTATGAAAGATTTTTATTAACATCTAGAATTTTTTGACTGTTATAATGAAGAGATGTATAAAATAATATAGTGGAATTTTTATTATTTAACATTATATATCATACTTTATTGAAAATTTTAAGTAAAATATGCTTTTGTTGTTAAGAAACCATTGTTCTCAATAGTGGAATCATGAAACTTTAATTTTTAAAAGCCATATTAAGTTATATATGTCATATTATTTCTTTTTATATAATGCAAATTTATGAAAAAATTAGATTACTTGCATTACCAAATACAAAATAAAATAATTAATTAATAATAAAAATAAAATCGTAATTATTTTTCAATTCTTCTGTCTTTGTTTAGCCGTCCCGACAAGTTTCACGGAACAGGTAACGAATTTAGATAAGTACGATGACCCAGAAAATGAAGGAGTAGTTTTAAGAAGTGAGTATATTTTATGCTTATAAAAATGCAAGACACATTTAGATTGGTGTAACAAAAGTTTTTCGTAACAAGAGAAATTACAGTCAGCTGTATAGCTTTAATGTGATGATGACTCGTGTTGCTCAATCACTCACTTACATATAATAAGTAATAAATATTGAAGAATTGTTTTCTATATAAGGAGCACAAGGTTCCACGTATTAGAACTTAAATTGCAAATTCAATGTAGAATGAATAAATTGTAAATAAAATAAATATACGTGTAACTTGTAAATTAAGGTGTGTTCAAAGTGAAGAGTGACAATCAAATCTCGTCTTAGAACTTTAGAACACCTGCATGTGCACTCTTGTTTCTACACGTATACACGTGAAAAGGTTGTAGTGTTGTGCAATATGCAGGAGGTGAAATCACAAGCTTCATCTCTATGCAAATATACAGAGCTGAAAAGGTGAGTCTAGCAAAGCGCATAATTTCATATTACAAATCTTATGAACGAAAAGCAACGGTTCTTTCACTTTTTGGGAGAAGTAGTTAAAAGGACAAGCATTTATCCCATCATTGAACGTTGTAACAAAAATGGAATTGAGGTTTACAAGCTCAAACTAGGTATTCAGAGACTAATGAGACTGATACTAATGAAAACAAAGCTTTGTTTTATTAGTATCAGTCAATTTTCGTAAGAGCTGAGCCCAGAAATTGAAAATCCCGAGATCTACGATATCTTTATTAAAACAAAGAAGCTGGTGATCAAGGCAAATGTAAAACAACTTGTATCCAAGAGTACTCTAGCAGTCAGGAATTCTGAGCGAAGTTACGAAAAATCTTTGAAGAAAATCCTCATTATTGATGATGAAACGTATGTTCCCTTCAATCCTTCAGATGTACCAAGCAAGAAGTATTATCATGCAGAAGACCCAAAATAAATCACCTACGATGAAAAAGTGAAATCTCAAGCTAAATTCTACAAACGATATCTTATCTGGGAAGAGATGGACCAATTTCGTAATGTATATTTCTGAACCACACATTTCTGAAGGCACTATTACGAATGAAATTTCTTAAAAGAATGCATTTAACGCAGGCTCATATCTTTTATAGTTCAACATTACGAGAGGGATGATGTTTTCTTCTGGCCAGACATGGCGACAGCCCATTATGCAAGAAAAGTCACTTATACCTTAAAAGAAAAAAACGTGATTTTGTACAGAAGATGAAAAACGCTCTAAATGTCTCGCAAACAGGAGGTGTCAAGATTTTGGGCACTCTGCAAAAAATAACACGGAAAACGAAAGTTGCAACCAAAAATTTGAAATGATTTCAACAAATTTGGCAAAATATTACTAATAAAATGTCAAAGGAATCTGTAAAAGCTGTAATGGACAAAGCTGCAAGAAAACTTCGAGAAATAGCATATAAGGGTATTAAATGCAACTAATTGAATTTCTAAAGAAAGTAGATAACTTGTATGATCCATGAAAGTGATAATTTTATCATGATAACATTTCAATTTAAATCTACAGCAATTCAATTTTTCTCTCTTTTTACTTTGAATCCGCCTTAATTTATTATTTTAATAACGAATTGTAACAAATGATGAGAGTCACAAATATCTTTCATCTACGTATCAAATAACTAACGTGTTATTCAAAAAGTTATGTTAGGTATATCTTATACCATCAAAAATTATTTTTAAATACCCGAAAATAAATATTTCTCTAATAATAACATGGAAATCTATGATGAATAAATCCATCATTAAGAGTAGCCAGACGAGGATTTAGATTGTAACCCTAATAGATTATGGGTTTTAATTATTCTGACACTATAACCGAGATTCTAAACAAATTGTTCGTTTTTAATTTCAGGATTCAGTTATAGAAATAGTTTAGCCATTCCACGTAAAAGGACCATGTCGTTAAGAAGAGATAGCGTTATGAGTATTCGCAGTACTTCAGACCACAGCAGAAGCCGAAGTTTTGGGAAATCAGATCAAAGTGTATCTGGTAAGATAAGAAAAACAAAAGTGTGAAGTACAACTTCAGGTCACTTACAGTTCAAATAACTATTCTAGAATTTGTGCCTCCTACTTTGGACTCTCAGATTTCTAAAACTAGTCTATCAAGTCTAATATCAAAATCGAGTTCTGATGAAGTTGGAGAGTGCAAATTATTCTGCTACCAGATAAGTCCAATAGATATCTTGGCATGGTCAGAGAAACCTTGGTATAGTAAAATTTTGGAAGTTTGTAAGGTATGAAATTACTGGTTTTAATCATTTCCATAAGTCTTTGAGTTTATCGTATAAATTTATACTTTACAGTCACCTATTTATTTTATCTTGACTATTTCAACGCCTTTAGTGGATGATGAAGATCCTTCAAATAACTGGAATAAGCCACTAGCAATTATGCATTGTATAGTTGGACCAGTTTTTGTGGCATTCGCTTCAAAACGTAAGAAATATTTAATTTTATTTTTTAAAAAAATAATCAATTTAATTATTTCGCTTATTTCTACAATTGTAAATTATATAATTGCAAGGAAATGAGTAACACTAAAGCCGATGTACTGAATCTTAAATACATATATCACTCCGCTGC
This sequence comes from Centruroides sculpturatus, assembly GCF_000671375.1. Classification (NCBI taxonomy): domain Eukaryota; kingdom Metazoa; phylum Arthropoda; class Arachnida; order Scorpiones; family Buthidae; genus Centruroides; species Centruroides sculpturatus. The sequence goes on along the minus strand of NW_019386383.1, from coordinate 22,606 downwards.
TATAGCTAAGCGAGGAAATTTAAGGAAATAGAACAGAATAAAACCTTCGAAAATTCAATTTTTTCAAAGTTTTTCTTTTTCCTCTCTCAAATTTCTTGCATAAATATCAGAAATTTCAAATACAATTTTTAATAGTAACAAGGATCTATTTTTCTTCGCTTATGTAGACTAATGAGCATCGGTTTTATTCTTATTCTGAAAAAGACTATATACCGAGTTTCTCACCGATAGATGGCGCAGCAGTAACAGTTGATTGCAATAAAAATCGAGTGCGCCATCTATCGATAAGGCCCCACATAGAAATGTAAAACACATTTAAAAAATAAATATTTTTATATATT
>NW_019386383.1:4668-22114 GCF_000671375.1 Centruroides sculpturatus | reverse complement strand
AATATACAATATTAATAACAAAATATTTCAAAACATATTATTTGTTTCTACGGTGTTTTTTTTTTTCCTATTTCATATTATAGCTTATATATCCTCCTTTCAAAATTTGTGTTGAAAAATAGCTTTTTAAATAATAGCATATTATTATTATTATTTTGTTTTTTTTAGGTGGTCTAGTTTTAATCGGTGGCGTATTTCCTGTAGTCGGTATCGTAGCAATTGTCTCGATAATCTTGGCTTTCGTGGTTATTTTTACCTCAAAAAAAGAGGAACCACCTAAATATTATGCTATTTTTAGCTATTTAGGTTTTGCTGTATCTGTCACGTGGATTTATTGCATTGCCAAAGAAATAGTTTCGTTACTTAAGGCAAGTTTTTTTATTCTTCTTTTTATTATTATTACTTTATATAATACAAATATATATATATATATTTTCAAAGCAATTTATTCTTGTTTTATTTTAGGAAAAATATTTTTATTTTAAATTATTTTATGATAAAAAAAAAGTTTTATTTCTTTCAAAGTATCCAAAAGTTTTTTGGAGAGATTCTTCAAAATGTCTTTTTGTGGTGTTCTTTCTTTCTTTCTTTCTTTGTATGTATTTTTTTTTTTTAAATAAAATTTGCCCATTGAAGAAATATTGGATTTTTCGAATTTTTCGAATTAGAATTTATTTAAAATTTCCAAAAAACAAGAAAAAATAACCAATGAAAAATTGACTTTTTGCAGTATTTAAATATAAAATTTAGGATTTTTTTAAAGTTTTAAATCCAAAAAACAAGGACTTTTAGAAAGAAAATTCTTTAATAAAATTCCTTCTGAAAAATCGCAAAGTTTTTAGGAAATAATAATAATAATAATAATTTCTGTATATAATATTTTTTTATTTTGATATTATAATTTAATTATAAATGTTTAAATTATTTACTTTAAAATATGATTTAAAAATACAAAAAAAAAGAAATTTAATATTCTAAAATTTATTTACAGTAAAATAAAATTTTTAATTAATTATTTATTTATTTACTTTTAATATTAAACAGGCACTTGGAATTGTTTTTGGCTTAAGTGATGCCATTTTAGGTTTAACTGTATTAGCTTGGGGTAACAGCATTGGAGGTTTGTATATTACATTACTTACTTACTCTATATTAATCTATATTTATATTATAAAACAGTAGAGGGTGGGAAGTTCTGCAACCTAAACATGTAACAGGGCTTTTATAATTTCGAGTGCATAAAGGAAGGAAAAAATGAACTACTTATAGAGCTATATTTGAACAGAACATATCGAAGGGCCTCAGGCCTTAGTCTCAGACTCATGATTGCTCGTTTCATCTGCAAAATAAGTGTTATTGTGTGGTATAAAACAGTACAAAGCTGACAAGAGTTAGGTGTAAGGTAACGTTATAGTCTGGTAGTATATAAGGTAGCACAAGTGAAAATCTGTGCTACCTTATAATGAAATTTTAATTGTGAAGTCTAAAAATTATCTATAATATCATTTAATGTCATTTCAAGGGCGTAAAGAGAGAGAGAGAAAAAATATATATATATATAAATCGAGAGCATCAGATCGAAAGGTATAGAGACCCTCATGTGATCACTCTCCATGCCCCTAAAACACTATTACTCATATCATTATTCATTATTTTATCATTAAACTATTTTAAATATATATGTTTATAGTGTAATCTGTGTAAACCGTACTCGTACGGTACTGAATATTTTTTCCGGTTTGGCAAGTTTTCGTTTTAAACAGGTTTTTTTTCAAACAGAAAATCGCCGTGTTCTTACGCAAATTTCCATTTTATTAAGGTTCTCTTTTGGACAGATTTTTACTGTCTAATAAAGAAATGTATGGAGTTCAAATTAAATAACTCAATATTCATAAATGTTTTTATTTATTGGTAGAAAGATGCTACTATATTTTGTAATTTATTTAAACCAATAAACCAAAAAACCCAACAAAAATTGAAAAAACAAAGAAAAAAAACCTTTAATTTTTCATCCAAAAATGTCATCAATCCAGTTTAAAATCCTGAATAGTCAAAAAATGATCTATGGACATTCTGTAACTGTTTCTATTGACCATTTTCAATGATTTATCAACTTTTCCCCCTACTCATAACACGTAAAAAGTCTATAAAATAGCAAATATTATAATATTTTATCAATAAAATTCAAAGAATATTTATTAGAATCGATATCATTATAAATTATATGAAATTTTTATAATAAATAAAATAAATTTCTGTATAATTTTTTAAAGAAATGATTTAAAAGTAATCTTTGAAAATAGGATGGCCCAAAAGTCAGTTAACCATCGTAAGGGCCTAAAATTAATGTCTTACTGGAAAAAAAAAAATTGGCTAACCGACTTTCGGGTCATTCTTAAAAAAATTTTTTTTAAACATTTACAAAATTTATTTTAATTCATTTTAATTTCAGATTTTATATCAAATACATCGGTTGCTAAACAAGGATATCCTAGAATGGGTATTAGTGCATGTTATGGTGGACCATTATTAAGTATCCTTGAAAAATAATAATTATGATGATTAAAATATTTCAATATAAAGTTATATTTTCTTAATTATTAACTAAAGATTTATTACTTGGAGTTGGAATACCTTACACAATTAGCATTGTAAGAGGAGGACATCCAATCGAGGTGAAATAAGTATAAATTTTAATTTAAAAGAATATAATTTAAAATTTGTTTTAAATCACGAAATATATTAAATTGAGTTGTCATTAAAAATCTATATTTATTTATTTATTTATTTATCTTTCAAGTGTAATTTTTACGAAGTTTTTTCGTTCTCTAATCGGACATATTTTCATTGATTTTTTTCCACTTTCAAGTCAAATTTTCATTGATTTTCTCACTTAGCAATGAAAATTTGACGAAAGTGAAAAAATCAATGAAAATTTAATTCGAAAGTGAGAAAAATCAATGAAAATTTCAGTTGAAATTGGAAAAATCAATGAAAATTTGACTTGATATTCTCACTTTCAAAATTTTCATTGGTTTTTTCCATTTCAAGTCAAATTTTCATTAATTTTTCTCACTTTTGAATCAAATTTCTTTTATATACTTTCTAATTGTTATATATTTTTAAACTGAAATTTTGACTGACCTTTTGCCGAATTTTCGTAATTTATTTTAAAACCAAATAATCATTAATTAAATCTCTTCACTCCATAACTAAACTCATCTAATTTTTGAAAAATTCTGCATCGAAATGCTTCAATTTGTTAAAAAAAAAACAAAAATTAAAATTAAATTAACCGTAAAATTTTTACGTATTTACAATTAAAACAAATTCCTATCTTATTTAATTATAATTATTTGAATTGTTTTTTTTTTTCCAGTTAAAATACACAAGCCTGGTCAGCCTGCTGTATGGGACGTTGTGTTTCAGTTTAGTTTTAACAATGTTAACAATGACAGCACTCAAATTTCAAGTGAAACGTTGGTACGGATTTATTCTTATAACAATTTATGTCATTTTCTTGGTTGCAGCTATTTTATTAGAAAGCAAAATTGTAACATAAATTGAAAAAAAAAATAATGCCAAAAAGAAAAGAAAAAAAATGTATCCAATAAAACAAAGTTAATTTATATTATACTTTAAAAGTATAAATGTTATAAAATAAATAAATAAATGACAGAAAAAAACACACAATTTTTTATTATTATTATTTTTTAAAGCATTTTTTATGGCTATAAGAATTTATATTTTAAAAATAAATTTTGAAAATTAATTGCTCACTTATAANTATATATATAAATATATTTATGTATTTAGTAGTTATAAATGTATGAAAAATATCAAAATTTTATTTGTATTTAATTTGAAAATAATTAAAGAAAAATTAAATTAAAAAATAATTAAAAATATAAAATAAACCTTTACATTTGATTTATTAATAAATATTTAAGTATTAATCTAAGTTAAATGAGTAATGATGGTAATAAATTATTTAATTTGGTTTATATCTCGGCAAACAGATGGCGCGACTTTTATTTCAGCGATAAGATGTGTATCATGATTTATAACATGTTTATAATTACAGGCCATACAAATAAATTAACTAATTTCATGATTTTAAGCGTTATTATATAAAACGATTGTGAACTTTATAATGTTGTCAAATATGTGACGATGTATATAATTAATATTAATATACACAGTTTAATTACATTTGCCCTCGACAGATGGCGGTTAATGTTTCGAAAGTTTGAATTTGAATAGGTACTGTATGTGTAGTGAATATGTATTGTTTTTCTGTTTCGCTGTCCATCTCGAAAACTGCTCAAGATATAAAGATTCCGTTGGAGCCGTATCGTGTCTTATATAAAGATATATTGTTGTTCCAATGTTTGTAGGTGTACGCCATTTTAAAACAGAATGGCAAACATTTAATTGGGTAAGCGACGCGTCGCGATGTCGCGACGTCGCGTCGTTGACAAAATCAATAAAAACGTAAGTTTATTACAAGATTTAATGACAGTTTCGAATAAAAATTGTATTTTTCTTCAATTTTCATTGAAATTTCTTACAATGTAAGAAAATTTATTTAGAGAAAAGCCTGTTAAATTAGCGACGCGTCATCGCAAGCGACGACGAAAATTAGAAGATATCTTAATAATTATAATAATTTTCACAGTGAGATATAACAATTATGTTTTATTAAAACGAAATTTTATCATTTTTATCATTATAAACGGTGATTTATGAATGTTTGAAGCATACGCGCCACGTAGCGACATTGCGATGCGTCATTAACAAAACGCACGCTAAATAGTAATAAATGTTAGTTAGAATAAAGTACGTAACAGTAATTCAATTGAAAATAACCATTATTTAAATGTATATTTTATAAATTTATTTAAGGTTTTAGCCTTGGGATTTTCGATAAAATAAACATTTATGCTGCGTGTCGATTCTAAATATACGCGACTCTTTATTGAAACATCAGAACAAACAACTGTCTTCCGCTATGGGGACGACTTGATAGAATGAGGTAGAGTAAAGTATAAGGAAGTGTGAACAGATAGTGGAATGATCTCATTTCCTTCACATAGTTTGATCTCTTCTTTATACTTCGATCTTCGTGGCTTTGTTTTTCTTTTATTTTCGGCCATAAAACACGCTAAATTCTATTGAGAACGTCAAGAGTAAACTTAGAAAACTCATATTTATGTGTAATTTAATTACATTTTCTGAGTTGGTACGTTATATTATTCCTAAAGGCCTCATAATAATATGTGGTACATATTGAGGTGACTCTTATAATGATGCCAAGTACCATTTAAAGCCTGCCTCTACTATGATGTATCTGTTGAGGTACCTATTTATGAGGCACTTATTAAGATGCCGGTTGAGTGCCTATTATACATCAGATATCAATCCGAGATATTCATTGAGGTACCTATTTATATGATAAACTACCGAGATATCTATTTGAGTATCCATTGAAGGTGCCTATTTACGAGGTACTTATTTATAAAGTGCTTATCTATGAGAGATAGAGTACTCTCATAGAGTACTTTACGAGGTAGCAAATAGGCGCCTCGCATTTTGAATTCATGTTTTTGTTTAAAAAGCATTAAAAATAACGAAAAAAAATATATATATAGGGCCTATATTACATTTTTTAATTATTATCGAATATAAATTAAGAGAGAATAAACGGATTTTCATTGATTGAAGCTAATTAATTAAGTTAAGATGTTTGCAAGATTATGACATGAATTAAGGTGATTTATTTTATAATATTTACGCATTAATTGGCTCTAAAATTTACTCGAAAGATCATTTCCTTAATGTATTTTATATAAACTTACTAAAGGATTTCGAATAAATTTNACATTACAAAATTTTATAAATTAATTCTATTACAATCAAACCTCTTAATAACGGCCACTAACATAAAAAATGGTCCTTGTTTGAAGGTTATTTTCTATGCATTTTTGTTCAAAATAAAGAGAAGTTTCTGAAAAAAATGAACCTCTAAACATTAGTCATTCTGGCCGCTGTTTACAGGTGGCCGTTATTGGAGGTTCGATTGTATTTTGTTTATAATTTATATATATTATAGTTGTATTAATAAAATTTTAAACTTTTTAAAATAATTTCACACACATTTAAAAAGAAAAATTAAAGTATTAATAATTTTAATTATAATTTTTATATAAATAAATTATTTTAATTTTTGTTTTTTTTAATACATTACAGTACTTACATTTTAATATATCATTTGTGAAGATGTATTACTATTTACAATATCAGTCATTTGTATATTTTTTCTGGACAAATTTAATATAATTTTCTAAGAATATCTTCTATAAACTATTAAATACGTTGGACCAGTTACAGAAACTAAGTCTAGACTTAAAGCTATGGTTCAGACTAGCCTCTGACTCATCTCGTATTATAGCCTTTAACATGGTTCCATCAATGATTAGGCCATTCTCTCCTTTTGTCACAGTTAATCTCTTAATTTCAGGCACATTATTTGCAGAAGTTATGGAATAAAACTACTTTATAGTAAATATTTAGGTAATTAAAAATAAAAATATATGCTCTCCACCTCAATTTAATAGTGGCTTGCCCCTGTACATCATACTTTTCCTTTAACAATAGAGGCGTGTCGGTCATCTATCTAACACCTTTCAGGGGAAAAATTTAAATTGAAATAACATAACTTTCTCTTTATAATGGACATTTGTATATAGTTAATCTGGTCCTTCTATTCCTAAGGTTTTCATATCTAGTCTCGTTTTTTATCTAACTTTATTCTCGAGATTAAAGAACGACAATGGGAATTTATAGGTCTACATTTTCTTAAAATTACAACCCAATAACGTAGAAGAGACTTCGTTAAAAAAATTTATTATAAATATATNAATTTTCTCATATAATAAGTAAATAATGATTTATTTATATTCTATTGTCAATTGTTTAGGTAATTATAATTTTATTGATGTTTTATTAATAGTAAAATATTTAACCGAATACTAAGAATTTTGAATTTTTCGATTTCTATTATCTCTTAATTAATTGATGTAATGCCATTATCTAATTTAAATTATAATCATGAATGATGAGGAGAAGATTTTGGACTTGCAAAGAGAATTCTTTACAGTACGATGGTTCTTTACAAACCAAAAAATGATTCTTTTACGTTCGTTCGAATATGGACAAGATCTTTCATAATTAGAATTCGTTAGTGATCGAAAAATGTAGAAAATTTAATTAGTTTAATCGTGTATAAGAACCGACGACATAACTCTGTAATATTCGGCGATAGAAGATTATAAAGCACCTGTTCGTTTACCTTGTATATATTTACTTCTATGCATTTAAAATGGTAGATATTAATTTAACGCTAATATTTCCGTATGCAGAAGAGAAAAAAGTTGAATAATTATTCTGAATATATTCAAGATTTTTAAAGATTTTTTTAAAATAAAGTCACTTTTTATCGCTAATACATATGATTGATTTCTTAATAGAATTCTTGAGTTCAGATGTTGTTTAATATGAGTACAGAATGGCCCATAAATAAGTTACCGGACGTAGTCTTCAAGAACATTTTAAGAACAATGAAGCAACTGTATTGAGAATAATAAAATACACCTGTCTAAAACCGTGCCCCCCATTATTTTCTGGATTAATATTATATATATATATATATATATATACAGTATGTCTATAGTGTTATTGCACTCTAAAGTGTAAGTCTAATATAAGAAAAATTTTCTCTTTCACCAAATAATTGAATTTAAAGCACGAGGCTCTAAACTGCAGCCTCGTGTAATGAGTAAATTTGTTCCTGAATATTATAAATACAATATTGTAAGTGTGTAAGAATAACATATAATAACATTATTACAAAAAGCAGAAAAGACAATTACATGTATAATACTTCTAATTTGAAAAATTTTCATGAGAGGCGCAACGTACGCTAATTAATCACGTGCGTAATTAATTAGCCATGTGTTTAGTCACGTGTGTGAAATATATCTAATGAAAAGTATTAGTTAATGAATTTCTCATATTTCTAATCGATTTCTCTTAGAATTTTATAGNAATGTAAAAAATTTAATTAGTTTAATCGTGTATAAGAACCGACGACATAACTCTGTAATATTCGGCGATAGAAGATTATAAAGCACCTGTTCGTTTACCTTGTATATATTTACTTCTATGCATTTAAAATGGTAGATATTAATTTAACGCTAATATTTCCGTATGCAGAAGAGAAAAAAGTTGAATAATTATTCTGAATATATTCAAGATTTTTAAAGATTTTTTAAAAATAAAGTCACTTTTTATCGCTAATACATATGATTGATTTCTTAATAGAATTCTTGAGTTCAGATGTTGTTTAATATGAGTACAGAATGGCCCATAAATAAGTTACCGGACGTAGTCTTCAAGAACATTTTAAGAACAATGAAGCAACTGTATTGAGAATAATAAAATACACCTGTCTAAAACCGTGCCCCCCATTATTTTCTGGATTAAATATTATATATATATATATATACAGTATGTCTATAGTGTTATTGCACTCTAAAGTGTAAGTCTAATATAAGAAAAATTTTCTCTTTCACCAAATAATTGAATTTAAAGCACGAGGCTCTAAACTGCAGCCTCGTGTAATGAGTAAATTTGTTCCTGAATATTATAAATACAATATTGTAAGTGTGTAAGAATAACATATAATAACATTATTACAAAAAGCAGAAAAGACAATTACATGTATAATACTTCTAATTTGAAAAATTTTCATGAGAGGCGCAACGTACGCTAATTAATCACGTGCGTAATTAATTAGCCATGTGTTTAGTCACGTGTGTGAAATATATCTAATGAAAAGTATTAGTTAATGAATTTCTCATATTTCTAATCGATTTCTCTTAGAATTTTATAGCATTTTTTCTTATAAATAAAGCAGAGGACCGACTATATATTTTTCTACAATTTTATTATAATAAAATTCAATTTTAAATCCAGAAAAATATTTATTATTATTATTATTATTACTTTATAACTTATAAAATAAATTATTTTCTTTTAAAACGTTAAAAGGAATTAATAGGATCCTTATTTACAATTTAAAAATTTAATATAATTACAGTCGAACCTCCAATAACGGTCACCTCTAAACAGCGGACATTTTTGTTCCTCATCAGTGGCCGTTGTTTAGAGATTTGACAGTATAAGTTTCAATGTTAAATATTTATAACCATATTTTGACATTTGTATAATTAATATGATTTATATATTTACTTGTTATTATCATTATCATATAGGCCTATATTATATAAATTTAATTACATGTTGTATACTTGTTAATATTTAATTAATTATCTTGTAAATAATTTGCAAATATTTTATAATTGTTAAAAATTATATTAATAAGTATATTATATTATAAAATGAATTATTTATTATTTTTATTACTATTATTATACCAATCACGTAAAGATTACTTTACATTTTCTACTATTACACTACAATAAAACCTGTTTAAGACGGAATGTGGCAAGTACCGTTTAGAGTTTACTACTTTGGCAGGTTTTCATTTTAAAGAAGATTATTTTTTTTTATTAATTGACTAAATATTTTAGAGAGTCCGGGAGAAACAGGGTTGTTGTATTATCACAGCTATTTTCCAAACAATGAAAGTAAAAAATAAATACTTTGTCTGAAAGTAGCTGTATAGTAAAGTGTATATAAAGTACTTTTATTGAACAAATAAAAATACAAAGTTCAGTACTTAACATTAAATTGTCTAGAACATCTGGCAAAATACTTAACAAGGAAAAAAGAAATTACTGTGTAGATTGTAACTCTGGTAAGCGAGAAGTCGACAAGTAACAGAGCAGGCAAGTTACAGCATTAATTTGATTTAGAATTTAAACGCTGTTACATCCAAAAATTCCGCTTTACTTAGCTTGTTACTTATTTGGTTCTCAAACCAAATGTGTAACAAGCTTCCTTTCCGAGTTAGACAGGTGTTTTATATAGCAAATCGTTCAGTTATTTTCCGTCTACACATGTTCCCGTTTGGTAGCGAGTCCGTTTTAGACAGGTTTTATTGTATTACCTGTATTAATTTCATGAATATTTTGTAGTTTTATATAAAAATTTTACTTTCGTGTGACATTTCCTTACTTAAATTTTCTTCTTTATGTATTCGTAAATCTCAAAATTTTGCATAAATTTTCAATAAAATCTCGATTTCAAATTATTTAAAGAATATTTTATCATATTCTAATATTTTTTTAGTTTTTTTTATTTTTTCAAAATCTAAACTTTATAATTTAATATATTTTTTCAGAGTTCGTTTCAAATTACTTCAGCAATATTACATATTTTATAATCCTCTCTCAATATCTTGATGTAAAATAAATTTTTGTAGTAATGTAATTTAAAATTATAAAAAAAAGAAGGGAAACTTTTTCAGTTTAAAAAAATATTGTCTGTAATTTCTATCATATTTTCATGTGTCCATAAGTACAGAAATTCTTTCTATAAAATTTTTCCATTAATTATGTTTGATTACTAATACAGAAAATTATTAAAATAATGAATTTCTTCATAATAAATTCAGTAAATAACTGATTATACACTCTATTATGCTACACATTCAGGCATATATACGTAGGGATAATTTAGAGGCTTCGAGATCCGGGCCCCTTAAATTAAAAAATATATAGCCTATATATATATATATATATAAATGCAACGGAAAAATTGCTTTGTTATAATTTATGAATATTTCTATAACTACTGTTATGGGTTATTATTAATTTATGTTGTTGTAGAACTGTATAGAGGGACTCCAACCTTCTTTCCTAGGGCCCCTGGAAGGTCTTTAATTGTTGTTTTCTTAAATAATTTCAAAAATTTAGAATTATTTCTGAAAAAAAAATAAATGTAATCTAAGCACTTCTTAACTGTTAATTAGATATCATTGAGGAATTTCTTACTTAAATTTGCTTAAAATTTTAGAAGAGTGGAGTGGAGTGATGGGATAAAGCAATGCAACACATGGGTAGTACGCTAAGGGGGAATGCCTTCCGGAAGGATTTTCAATGGAAAACTAAGTGCTATACACATGAAAAAAAAAAACCGGAAAAGGCCACGTGACCAGCCCGCACGTGACTAGTATTTAGTGATTTTATCCACTGAATCACTGGTGGGCATTTAGAAGAGTCTTCAATATGACAAAGAGAAGCATTATGCTTTTATAATAGTCACAGTGAAATATCAGAGATAAAGTAAATTATCATTTAATGCGATTATATACATTGCAGATCATTTATATTTTTACATTTGAGGTTTATTTGTTTACAGCAACACGACACGTGTGTTGTAATCTATGAGATCTGCCGAATGGGATGCTTCCCAGGAGGAGTTTATATGGGAAACTGATCCATTTTAAAAATTTACATGTACAAAAAAGGTAAAAACTTTGTGAAAAATCGCTTATTAGCAAATTGAATAAAGCAATATATTCAATATCCACCAATTATAATAAATGACAAATGCGAATTTTACAGAAATGTTATGATGAAACTGAAGAGACTATCCTTCATAGAATACACCAGTGCTTTTGGGATTCGAACTGATATCACCATAATACCGGAAATTTGCAATATTAAGGTTAATACCGAAATTATATCTAACAGAGTACCAATTTTGTGAATTGAGGTCATCTATAATGATATAATAGGAAGTGAGATATTCCATTGATCTAAACAATTAGTTAGAACTGAATAGGATCAGTTTGATGACAAGTGTGGTTCGTAATAACCTGAATGGGGGTGGTAATGTGTGTATAGAAAGATTTTCAAATGTGAAATTAGAAGTAATACCAATAGGGAATCCAATCTAATTAAAAGAATGGCTTTATCTGAATTATAATGGATTAAGGACAGGAAATCATCAGAGGATTGATCTTAACAAAAGTAGATTGATCCTTTGATGAATATGTGTAATGAGAAATACTTGAATAAACGATTTTCAGTATTATTCAGAATAGTAATTTTTAGTAACAATTTTCATGAAATTACACTACCTCTCACTTAAAAAAGAACATTCTGAAATTTCTAATAAATTTCATAAAATTTGTTTATTTTATAGATTTTTACATTCTTGTACTCAGGGAATCTTGAAATGGAGAAATAAAAAAATTGTGGGTTTTTCTGCATGTATGGACATTAGTAGGTGTGTGAAGTGCACTATTTTGTTCATTCATGTTGAAGTGTAATAACTCCTGTGCCTTTTGTAAAAAATTTCTAAAATTTTTTAAGAGGAAATTCTGCAATTTTGTTTATTTGTCTATTAAATTTTGGTAGTTAAAAGTCAAGGAGTGGAGAGATAGAAAGGGGTTGTGTGTGGACAGACTTAAGAAAGATTTTATTCGTTATTAGCATTTTATTTTTTTATAAAACTCATCTCTACCTACAAAATTAAGCTTTTTTTCATTTTATAATAATAAATAATAATAAATTATTAAATAAACTCTCATTAACAGATGGTGCAGCACACAATTTTTTAACTGTTTCTGGGAAAGTTACACAACTCGTTGCTGGATTTTGTTTTTACATAGATATCAATTTAAAANTATCTAAAAAAAAATTAAAGAAGATTTACTATTAAAATATTACAAAAAATAATACAAAATAAAGAAAAAAATGTTTATTGTTTTTTGTAAATTAATATAAAATAAACATTACAAAATTTTATAAATTAATTCTATTACAATCAAACCTCTTAATAACGGCCACTAACATAAAAAATGGTCCTTGTTTGAAGGTTATTTTCTATGCATTTTTGTTCAAAATAAAGAGAAGTTTCTGAAAAAAATGAACCTCTAAACATTAGTCATTCTGGCCGCTGTTTACAGGTGGCCGTTATTGGAGGTTCGATTGTATTTTGTTTATAATTTATATATATTATAGTTGTATTAATAAAATTTTAAACTTTTTAAAATAATTTCACACACATTTAAAAAGAAAAATTAAAGTATTAATAATTTTAATTATAATTTTTATATAAATAAATTATTTTAATTTTTGTTTTTTTTAATACATTACAGTACTTACATTTTAATATATCATTTGTGAAGATGTATTACTATTTACAATATCAGTCATTTGTATATTTTTTCTGGACAAATTTAATATAATTTTCTAAGAATATCTTCTATAAACTATTAAATACGTTGGACCAGTTACAGAAACTAAGTCTAGACTTAAAGCTATGGTTCAGACTAGCCTCTGACTCATCTCGTATTATAGCCTTTAACATGGTTCCATCAATGATTAGGCCATTCTCTCCTTTTGTCACAGTTAATCTCTTAATTTCAGGCACATTATTTGCAGAAGTTATGGAATAAAACTACTTTATAGTAAATATTTTTTTTACTGTATTTTAATTTATTTTTTCTTGCCCGAATACTTTGAAATAAATTTTTCAGGAAAATAAATCAAATATATATATATATATTTAAATAGTTAAATATTAAAATTTTGATATAAAGTGAAGTAAATTTAATGGGAATGAACTGTAAGTACATTTAAAAACAATAAAATTTTACTATCCATAAACGAGAAAAATCAAATAAAATTTATATATGCAGGCAGTCCTTTGTAATATACGTAAGATGTAAGCTTAAATATTTTAAATAATCGGTTAGATGACGTAATATCTTAGTTAGTGATGATTGGGTGAAGCAGTAAAGTTGGAAACGATTAGTCATTATTATCATTCCAATAACCAATAGAATAAGAGAGTAAAATTTTAAAATTATTTAGTGGAATACCTTACATTTATGGGTACATTTTCTTTATATTTTTCACTTTTTTAACAAAATAACTGCACCCTACACTGTATTAAACTGCTTACCGCAGCGTGGTTTTATTATATACAATTTTAATTGAACTCAATAATTACAGATAAAATTACTATATTATTTCTAATGGGTAAGTATAATCGTAACAAATGCTTGCTAATTCCACTTAAAAGTTTATTTAATTCTAATTTAAACCTCGAGAGATCAGTGTGAATCAATGAAGTTCTATATATAACTCTAGATTATTCGTAGTGATATTTTATTTCTGGTTTCTAAACTGCGAATTACATCATCTAGAATAAAATAGAATCCAAAACAGGATCATTATCGCTATGGGAATTTTATCCAGCTATGAATAAATTGCCGGCAGCAATCAAGGAAAACATTAATAATTTCGATGATTCCTGCGGGGTGTATTTTTTCCTCATTATNTTCACTGAACATAACGAAGATTTAATGAATAACTAACTCTCCATTTCATGCAGCATCACATTAATTCATTGTGAATCATTGAACACACTCCTATTACTTGATCACTAATATCTAAAAAAAAATTAAAGAAGATTTACTATTAAAATATTACAAAAAATAATACAAAATAAAGAAAAAAATGTTTATTGTTTTTTGTAAATTAATATAAAATAAACATTACAAAATTTTATAAATTAATTCTATTACAATCAAACCTCTTAATAACGGCCACTAACATAAAAAATGGTCCTTGTTTGAAGGTTATTTTCTATGCATTTTTGTTCAAAATAAAGAGAAGTTTCTGAAAAAAATGAACCTCTAAACATTAGTCATTCTGGCCGCTGTTTACAGGTGGCCGTTATTGGAGGTTCGATTGTATTTTGTTTATAATTTATATATATTATAGTTGTATTAATAAAATTTTAAACTTTTTAAAATAATTTCACACACATTTAAAAAGAAAAATTAAAGTATTAATAATTTTAATTATAATTTTTATATAAATAAATTATTTTAATTTTTGTTTTTTTTAATACATTACAGTACTTACATTTTAATATATCATTTGTGAAGATGTATTACTATTTACAATATCAGTCATTTGTATATTTTTTCTGGACAAATTTAATATAATTTTCTAAGAATATCTTCTATAAACTATTAAATACGTTGGACCAGTTACAGAAACTAAGTCTAGACTTAAAGCTATGGTTCAGACTAGCCTCTGACTCATCTCGTATTATAGCCTTTAACATGGTTCCATCAATGATTAGGCCATTCTCTCCTTTTGTCACAGTTAATCTCTTAATTTCAGGCACATTATTTGCAGAAGTTATGGAATAAAACTACTTTATAGTAAATATTTTTTTTACTGTATTTTAATTTATTTTTTATTTATTATACCGTAAAACCAGAAAGCTTTTGTTAAAGATCCTATCCTCTAGAATGAATAGTTTTTTTGTATTCAGTACGACAGTGCCAAGGATCCTGTGTGAATTGCTTTGTGCTCAGCATTTGTCAAGTCAAAATACTATGTTGACCTATATATCATTGGAAGATAGAGTATTTTTATGAATTACTTTACGTGCTGTGTTTTTCCCTGACGTTTCTTGTATATTTATCTTGAATTTTAATATTAAATTTTATTAAATATCTGACATAGTTATGAAACAGCATTTATAAAATGTTCTTGAAGAAAAATTATAACTTATGCTTCAAGAAAGATGTTACAGAAAATATTGCTACAAGAAAGATGCTTTAAGAAACTTCAAGAGATGGATACTTCAAGATACCTTAAGAGGAATTTTTCAAGACGCCTTAAGAAAAGTCGTTCAAGACGTTTCAGAAAGGTTTTTTTTTCTTTTTCAAGATACTTGAAAATCTTTCAAGACGTTTCAAGAAAGATCTTTCAGATTGCTTCGAAAAAGAAAGAATGTTTCAAAATGCTTCAAGTGAGATTCTTCAAGATGCTTCAGGCTGCTTCAAGACTAATAACTTATAAAATTAATTAAATATTAAATTTTATAACTATTAATAAATGGAATTGGATATAATTTTTTAAAAACATGAAACTTTATCGACTATTTTTAAATTTTTACATCTGTTTCCTTCAACTATTTTACTTTAGAATATCGTTTTCGATTCTCAGTATTGATAAAAAGCCAAAAATTACGAATAAAAAGAATGCTGGATGATTTACAAATTTCGAGAAACCCGTATAATTAAATTAGCTAAGGTGTGTAAGTTACACTTGTAAATTGTTTTTAAATTGTACAAAGAAACACGTTTCAATTATGTTTTTTAAATGGCATAAGATCTATTGTGTCATACAATATCACCTTTTTTCAGGAAGAAGAAACAAAAAAGACATTTATTTCTGTACATTTTTTTTTATTTTACACTTTAGAAAATCAACAATTTAAAGTATAAAATCTTCCTTAACATTAAAAAAACGTATGATAAACATGCCTTATTATAGTCAGGACTATCGTGGCTACTTAATTCTGACCTGAGATTTAAGACATGTGTTACAAATTATACATTCTGTTGCATTTATTGTGTGTTTAAGGAAGAAAAGCACTTTGTTTTCTGTCAAATTATATTTAAATTATTTTTTAATAATGAAATTTAATAAAGAAATTTGTTAATTAACTACGACCCTTAAGAAAAGAAAGGTCTGGTTTCTTTTGAACTGGGAAATGTCCTAATCATTTAAAAAATGTTATGGCAAGAAATTGTAAAAATGTTGGAAAAATAAAAAAATTAAATTAATCAGTTTATTTTGTATAATAATTTGAAATAGGCATTAACTAATACAATCATTAAAAATAATTTTTAAAAATAAAAATTTAAGTAAAACTGTACTAATAAATTTATATCGCTCCCCTGTTAATGAAATAAGTTACAATAAGATATTTTTTTTTTAATACTCGTTATCTTAATGGTAATTGATTCATTTAAAGCAAAAAATAGACATATTTTTAAGTAATTAGATTTTTCTAACCAATCGCCATGAAGACAATCTGCATCTTATCCAAGAGCCGTGGAGACAATCAGCAACCCATCCAATCACCGTTAATTTCTTTCGTGTGTTATATCTTTCACATATTGCAAAGGACTACTTACATTTTAAAAAAGTTTTAAATTTAATTAATTATAATTAAAATTATTTCAGTAAAAATAAAACAGCTACTTAATTAATATTAAAACTTTTAGGAGTATTTTTAGAATATTTTAAATATTTTTAGAGTAATTTTAAACAATTTTTAAACGTATTTAGAGTATTTAAACACATTTAAAATACTCCAAGAACAATTATATTTTAAATTTAAAAAAAATTAGTTTAGAAAGTTAATTATTTATAAATTTATAATTAATTTTATCAATTTTAATTAGTAAATAATATTAATTAGTAATTCGTAATTAATAATTTTAATTAAATAAATATTAAGTAGACAATTAATTATCATCCTTAAATCAAGAATAGGAAATTGAAAATTAATATTAAATAACAAACTTGAAAATGGTTTATATATTTTAATAAATTAAATAATTCACATAAAATTAAAATTATATTTCTACTATATA
>NW_019386383.1:0-2996 GCF_000671375.1 Centruroides sculpturatus | reverse complement strand
TTATCTATACCCTTTTCTGATCGTTTATATTTGCATCTTAGCTTATATTTTATAGAAATTTGTTGGGAATTTCAGGGATTCATTTTAAAGGAAAAAATTCTATTTAAAGATTAATTGTAATTTAAATTGAAGATGATGCTCAAGATGAACACGAATTAAAAAATAATAATAATAATAATAATTGAAAGATTTAATCCTTGTAAATTAAAATTCGATATAATTTATCTGAATGACGTTAATAGAAAAGTATGTTAAATTTATTATTTTTAACGATTTTTCAAAGAAGAATTAATAATTTTATCAGATGTTTATCCAGTTTCTCATGGTAATAAATTAAGTTATTCACACAGAATATAGAAAACATAATCCCTTGGAAAATTATCTTTTCAAGTTTAAGTGAAGTTATTAATTTTAACAATCTTGAAAAGAGATCTTGATCGGTATATTTATTTTATTTTATTTTTTTATTTTGTGACACATACATTACTGACATAAACTGGACACTCCCAAACAATCTTAATGACCTTGTTTACTGGTACACAGTATAGAATAAAAAATAATTGTACCAATTTTACGGTAGATAAGATGTATATATGTGTACTGTGTTAGAGGGAACGTACAAGGTCACGCACGTTCTAGAATAGGGTAATAAAGTATCCCTATTGTGATCACCGTCATCGCCATAAAGATTAGAAGGTCAAACAAAGTTATGTTCTTATCAAATTATTTTTAAGTTAAACAGATTTTTTTTTATTTAGTTTTATTTAATTTCAAATAAGGTACCCATTTAAGTGAATTTACCCTATTTTAAGGTTGAGTAAAAAGTTTATTTGTTTTTTTTATGATTCCATCTGTGTAAAAAATAATAAAAAAATAATAATAAATGAATAGGTACGTGAAATTCTATATGTTATTTACGAAAATTCATTGTTTCTATTTGTCTGTCTGTCACGCTATTATTCATAAATCACTTTTTATTGTAAAGTTATAAACATTTTGTTTACAATGTGACTAAATCTTAGTGTGAGGAAATTGTTTCGTGTTTCGTTGCCGTTTTGTTTCGTAACGGTAACGGAACACGATAATGTCGACCGGGTTGTGTTTTCGGTTATAAATTGACAACTATTTAAGTTAATACTCGAATTTAATATATTATTATTACTTTAAATTTTAATATATCTTATTAAATTTAATTAAAACATTACAAAATACTGTACTACATTACAATCATTTTATAGCATAGAAAAATGATATGTTAACATAAATTAGCATAAAATTATATACAGTTTATCAAAAAAATAAATATGTAAATTGTAATATTTAGATATTTTATTACGAGATTTTATAAAATTTAAATATGTACGGATTGTTAAGATTATTATATGATTAAAGAATAAATAATAATCATGTGATAGAACTTTATTGAATAAATAGAGTAGTAAGAATGAATTTACATATAAAGCTAATTATTCTATAACTTGGAGCATCACTTTACAAGGATACAGTTGGGAATCACGTTTTTACTTGTATTTAATGAAGGGAAGGGACTCATCTACCATAGCCTGTTATAATAAATCTAAATCCGGCAATAAAAGAAGTATGCATTTGAGATTAATAGTTGTCAATCTCAACTTTATACATCTCCTATTGCCGGATTTAGAATACACTAATACACTAGAATTACATAACTACAGTATATATAGAAATATGCTTCTGCGTGTACTTTTATGTAAACGAAAATGTACTAAAGGTAAACTCTTACAACATAGCATTTCTACAACACGGTTTCGCTGTAATATAGGACATCCCAGTATAAAACTCACAATTTTTAAGTGCAGACATCCTCATTCGATATTCTTTTATTCAGGCAAGCATGCATGTTGTCTTATATTTGCTCATAGATTTTAGAATATTGAAATTTTCAGTTGTTTCGTGCCTTTCGCTTGGTTTTCTTTGACGAAAACTGACTGTACAATTTTTCTTCTTACTTTTCCTAGCTTTCTATTCTAGTTTTCCTATAAACCAGATGCCATTGTCGTTGGTGATAATACTCTAAATGAACCCGAAAGATTATCGCTGTTTTGTTTTTATATATTAAATTAAAAGTTATCACATAAAAAGATTAAATTTTTAAAGAGTTTTAGGCAAACTCAAACAAATAAAAATATCAGATTTTATGAAAAAAGTAGAGGAAAAAAAAAAAAGCAAAATGTTGCTGATAAGGTCAACAGGAAAGCTCATAAGATAATGTTTTGCCAAAAAGAAAACATTCACGTTTAACAGTGTTTAGCAGTGAAGAAACAATACTAACGCGCAATACATTTAAGTGTAATTGTCAGTTAATTATTAATTGCTTTAATAAATATATTTCTCTTAATTACGAAAAAAAATTAGTATACTTGTGCTAACTTCTGAAATATAACACCATATTTTGCATTATTTTGGAACATGACTACGATGTCACACGAGAGATATTTATACTATATTATTGACAAGACAATAATACTTTGTAACGAAAAAGAGTCTTCGTAATTATAAAATAAAGTAAACTGACACATTTAATACAATATTAAACATAAAATTAAATGCATTTATCCAATATCAAAACATTAATGCCTGTTTAATTTAAAATACCTGACAATTCGCGATGAGATAAGAAAACAGAAAATGTTCATAAAAACAACTAAGATAATAAATTTTCTATTTCTAAAAATAAAAATAAAAATAAAATTAATTTTCGTTTCCTGGAAATTTTTGTATAGGTAAAATATGCAGTATTAATTTATTACACTAAACACCATTAATTTTTTTAGTATACGTATCTAAATCAATACACGTAAGAATGATTATAGTGAATATGTACTGTACGTATGTATACTTTTTAAATGAATAGTCTAAGTATAAGAGAAGATAAATACACCAATTCGCATGTAAATCTATTTTTTTCGGCATCTAATCAATTATTCGTGCAAACAACTATTCTCATTATCTTCAGA